>NC_090651.1:59118311-59418311 GCF_040937935.1 Hyperolius riggenbachi
TCAAACTCTCTGTAATACGCTTGTAATATACATGTCGCTGATTTGAGGATGATAGATTATTATTAAATGAAATTGCAGTTACAGTTAAAGCATGGCTTTATTATAAAATATTACCAATCATGCTTTTAAATAGCACGGAGTTCCTCTTTATTGAAACTTTTGATCTCACGGCAAGTTTTTCCTTTCATAAACTGTAACGGAAAATGTAAGGGGGAAATTGAGTCTGTGAATTGGGGACAGGTTATTCTGCATAGCAGAAGCCGGAATCAATTTCAGGTTCAAAGCGTTATTGCGGAGTTGGAGGGGATCCAGGCCATCAGGAACGACGGTGAAGCCTGCGAGTCATGAGTCCACTTCAGCGCTCTAATAATTACATTATCGCTGAACACTTCTGCAAATAGAAGCAGTGCGAGACCACAAGCCCACAAAGTCATTTACATTTTGTAAGCTGTCCCGATACATTCCTGAGAAGTGATTAACGTGTAGGGCAATTTACCAGGGGGAGGCGCGTGATCTGCGCTGCTGGAGAGGGTGATACAAGGAGCATGCATTAGTAGGAGAGACCTTCCTAGACTTGCAGTGGACTTTCTTTTTGCAATCCACTCCAGATCCGCTCTATGCACTTTAAGGCTCCCTGCACACTGCAAATCCGATTTGCGATTCCGATTTTCCCTGAATGCTATTAACAAAAAACACAGAAAAAACGCAGCATGCAGTAACGATTAAAAATCGGAATCGCATGCAGTGTGCAGGGGGCCTAAGAACTGTATATACTACCTAGAGCAGTGATGGCTAACCTTGGCACTCCAGCTGTCACAAAACTACAAATCCCATCATGCCTCTGCCTCCCTGAGTTATGCTTAGATCTGTCAGAGTATTGCAGTACCTCATGGGACTTGTAGTTCCACCACAGCTGGAGTGCCAAGGTTAGCCATCACTGACCTAGAGCTATTGTAAACAGCTCCTCCCAGTATGTGCAAAATGGGTGTGTCAGTCTGCACGGATCTATAGCCGATGGGTGTGTTAGTCTGCACCGATCTATGCAAAATGGGTGTGTCAGCCTGCACTAATCTTTGCAAAATGGGCGTGTCAGTCTGCACTGATCTATGCAAAATTAGTGTGTCAGTCTGCACTGAGATCTATGCAAAATGGGTGTGTCAGTCTGCACTGAGATCTATGCAGAATGGGTGTGTCAGTCTGCACTGAGATCTATGCAAAATGGGCATGTCCGTCTGCACTGATCTATGCAAAATGGGTGTGTCAGTCTGCACTGAGATCTATGCAAAATGGGTGTGTCAGTCTGCACTGATGCAAAATGGGTCTGTCAGTCTGCATTGAGCTATGCAAAATCAGACTGTCAATCTGTACACACATATGCAAACTGGCAGGATCAATCTGATCACTGTATCAGTTTCAGGTTTGCAAAAGAAAAGAAACATTTAGTCAATTAATCAGGTCATCCTAATTGCATATCAGTAATGTGCTGTTAACAATACTTTACTATCAGCTTTTTGTTGGTACTTTTGAAGTGTTCGCACTGTTCCTCATTGATTTAGTATACCTAAATCAGGATGCCCTTCTCCTCCCTAATGCCAAACATAAACCTCCCCATAATGCAAGCTCCTGCCAGTAATGCAGGTTTTTTTTTTTCCCTAATGTCCACCGCTAACAGCCATCCTAACATAAATCCCTTCCCAAAACCTAACCCAGATATCCCTCTAAATGCACAGTGTTTCTTAAAGTAGACCTGAACTCTTGCACAGGACAGAAGGAAAACGTAAAGAAATGCACCCTGGAAGTATTTAGAGAGTTTAGCCTGTTTAATTCCACCTCATTTGTGTCTAATCACAACTTGTAATTTGATCCTCCCTTGTGTCACATGACTGCCTATGGCAGATAAGGCCATTTAAAAGCACAGGCTGTTAACAATATGTCTGCTTCCATGAATCAGGAAGTAGAAACTGCAAATTTATTTTAGGATTTGTATCAGCTGTAACAAATAATTTTGTGTAAAGGTTATTATGCTGTTGTGATTCTTTTAGAGCAGAGAGGAGTTATGAGTTCAGGTCCACTTTAAACACCTAACCTCCTCACTTAGTATACAGTTTTTCCTAAATGCCTATCCTTAAAGGACAAGTGTAGTGAGAAGAACATGGAGGCTGCCATATTTATTTCCTTTTTAACAATACCAGTTGCCTGGCAGTCCTGCTGGTCTGTTTGGCTGTTTGAATAAGATCAGAAACAAGCATGCAGCTAATCTTGTTAGATCTGACAACATCAGGAACACCTGATCTGCTGCAGGCTTGTTCAGAGTCTACAGCTACAAGTATTCGAGGCAGAGGCTCTGCAGGACAGCCAGGCAACTGGTATTGTTTAAAAGGAAATAAATATGGCAGCCTCCATGTCCCTCTCAGTTTTTTCCAAGCAGATAATGTTTCATCTTCTAGCAGTGGCTGGATAGTGTACTGGTAAAGGGCTCTGGCATAGGAGACCAGGGCTTGAATCCTGGCTAGGGTCAGTACCTATTCAGTAGGAAATCCTTTTTATTATAATCTGAATGAGTCTCTGGTGTAATGCAGACACTACTGTAGCCAAATAGATCAGCAGGGCTGCGAGGCAACTAGTATTGTTTAATAGGAAATAAATATGGCAGCCTGCATATTGGGTTCCCTTTAAAGGTAAAATCCAAAGCCTCAAAATTAAAAAAAAAAGCAGACACTATAAAAGCAACAAAGCACAATATACTAACACCACCCTATCACACACCTTCACGGTTTTGCTATGAAGCATTGGATCACCTTTCCATCTTGTAATAAACACAAAAACTGGCCCCATAACAAGCTCTGTCTTATCAGTAAGTCGGCGTTAAAAGGTCATAGTGAAGTTATATTAACCGGAATGTTAGCAGGACTTTTTATATGCTACTTAAACCCTCCTCTCCCTTTAGGAAATACTAATTGGATGTTGAACAGTAAAGCCACGCGAGTTCAGGGTGTCAAACCCATTTCCGCAAAACATCAAAAGCTTAAATGTGACCACAACCGTCATTTCCACCGCTAGCCGCTCGCAAACGCCTGTCTCGGGTTCAGGAATAATTAAATGGCTAAGCAATGATGGCAAATTATCGCATCTCAGCCTCTTATTTAATTATGAAATAGAACTTAAGTGGGATCGTAAATATCGTTAAATGAGCTGCCTCCATCAAGCAGCCTCAACGAGAAGCTGTCAGTTTCAGCTTGTTTTTTAAAAGCGTCAACAGTATTTTGTGCTGAAGAGATAAAAAGAAAAAAGTGCTAATAATTAGCAGGATGCATCACTGAATGAAACGTCCAAGCATGGCAACAACTCTATAGCAAAACTGTGATATCACTAGGTAGTCTTCCTATTTCCATCTACTATTTACATAGTTTTATTGAACAGGCCTATGGTAATTCCAGGAATGATGATTTTTTTTTTAATGTAACTAAACTCTACCTGTACCTCTAAGTAGCTTGGTTGTGCACCTTCCAACCCCAAAGCCCTCCCCATCATCTTGGCGACGTCTCCCCATCATTTAGCCAGACATTACATGGGGTCAAAGCTCCTCCCCACTGCTCCAGCGCCCATCAGTACTGTTGGGACTCCTTAGGATATAGTGAAGTGTGTTATGGGAGGAGAACTCCTGTACCACTCCCACATCTCTGCGCCTCCCACCCCCACTGTCCCTCAATGAAGCCATGTCCCCTGAGGTGTGTGGCTGTTACAGGCGCCAAATGGAAGGGTTGAGTGCCGTGCCCCCCCCCCCCCCCCCCCCCAACCTCTTCCATCCAAGACAGAAGGAAGCTGGCCCCTGCACTGATACGGAAGCCTACCTCCAGAAGACAAGGGTTTATTTGATCAAGCCTGGCTTCAGGGGCATAAAGAGGTAATTTGCATATTCAGTAGAGGTGCATTGTGGGTAACCACAGATGTTCACTTAAAGCTGAATTATCGTAAATACTTTCTGTTTTAAGAAAGCATACCACACTAAGCATTGCTTTTCAGAAGCAGGGCTTTTTGGTCTCTTTTAGTCCCCTATAATTTCCTTGTGGTTTTGGGTCACCCCGAGCTGCTTGGTTACTCTGTTGATCAATTATATAAGTATATTAGAGTGAGTTAAAGAGGTTTTAAACTCTTCCACAGGAGAGAAGGAAAACACAGAGAGCCCCACCCTGTGTGTATTCAGAGATAACAGCCTGGCATTCTTCCTCATCTGGAAGTAATGCGCCACTGTAATTGGAGCGGTCATCTCTGTCTGCTCTCTGCCACGGGTGTACCATACAGACAGGCTATATGTAAACACAGGAGTTTAACCCTTTTTGCACTCTCAGCAAACCAAGACGTAACTACATTGCAGCATCTGTGAAAGAGCTGTATAAGGAAATTTTTTCTGTAAAAGCTATTATGCTGTTGCTTATCTTTTAGAACAGAGAGTAAGTCCCGGGTTTAGGTCCGCTTTAATATTTTTGAGAACTGGTGAATGAAGTGGTCAATTGATTTGCAAAGCTCTGATTGGCTGAGATTACTTTGTGCTTTAGTTTATGACCACAACCAGCACATCAGTGTCTAACAACTGTATCACTTTATCAAACCGATCACATGCTTCTCTAGTTTGCCTTTCTTTCAGAAAAGAAGCAGGTTGCCAAACCCAGGCAGAAATGTGAGTTTAGGAAGGGTGAGTGATCAAGAAAGGATAAGGCTACTTTCCCACCAAGATTTTGCGTTTTAGGGGACGTTAAGGTCGCATAACGTGCCCCTAATGCAACGCATGGTGGTGTTGAAGTTGGACGTCAGATTGAGCCGCGTTATGCGGCTCTCAAAGCAGCCGCTCCAGGATAGTGATGGAAAATCCGGATCTTTTTCAGGATTCGGATCATTCGAATCGGATCATTGAAAAGATCCGGATGTTTGAACCGAATCATTTGAATCATTTTACTAGGGAAGCAGACTGGGGTGAAATGATTAGAAGGACAGGACTTTCCCTGCACTGTACATTCTGTATGTTCCTGTTTCTTCCAGACAGACATCCACTGTGAACCGAATCTTACATTGTGATGATCTGGATGATTCGACTCACAAAAAAGATTCAGATCAAATGAACGATCCGTTCATGATCCGGAAAACACTACGAGTCCCGCCACGAGTCACCACAGTGCAGTGAATATTAATTAGCCATGTGGCTAGTCACTGAGCATGTGCAAACAATCTAATGCAGCTCTATAGGGGTATAACGTACAGCATGCTGCACTTTCATTTAACGTGCAGCGTTATACCCTAACGCAACGTGTGCACTGTGAACAGCAACATTGATTTTACAGTGCTGTGAGTTAGGCTGCGTTACTGGCTGCTGTAATGTGGGACTTTAACGTCCCACTGTGAAACCAGCCTAATGGTGGCCATACATGGTACAATTTTTTCATACAATCTTACCATTTCTATGTAATATAAGGTAACTGCCTAAATTATCCTTTCAGTATATTCACTTAATTTACCCTTACACTACATAGAAATGGTAAGATTGTATGAAAAAATTGTACCATGTATGGCCACCATAAGGGCATTAAAGAGAATCTGTAAAAAAAAATACAAAAAACAAAATCGGCCCCTGGAGGGTACTTACCTCGGGAGGGGGAAGCCTTTGGATCCTAATGAGGCTTCCCCATCCTCTTCACCCTCCAGGATCCAGCAATGGCAGCCCTCAATCAGCAGCAATGTAAATAATTACTTTACGTGATCCAGTGGCTTTCCAATGGGCTCGATCGATCAGGTCTGCTGTACTGTGCAGGGGATTTGCACCCGCGTAGTTGAGAGTACCCACCGGAGGCCACTGGAAAGCTGGTACTGCACCAGCACAGGAGTGCAGTAGGTAAAAATTGCAGCCACTACTGCACCTGTGCCACAGCCGACAAACTTGTCAGCTGATTTACCGGGGGCTGCCAGCGCTGGATCCCGGAAGGTGAAGAGGATAGGGGAAGCCTCATTAGGATCCAGAGGCATCCCCCTCCTGAGGTAAGTACCCCCCTGGGGCTGTTTTCTTTCTTTTGTTACAGATTCACTTTAAATGCAAGAGCACATAAACTGAAGCCCAAAATGCATATAAACCAAAAAAAATCTATTTTGGCCACTTTCTCCATTGTGCTTCTACATGCTGCAGAAAACCCCACTTGAACAAAGCTTTGTTATCGTATGTAAGAGCGGCGTCAGTATCTATCTACACAAACCGCCATCGTTATTATTCTACGTGTGCACTTAAGCTTTATAAGCGCAGCCAATTTGAGCCGATCTGGTATAATCTCTGCGCTTTAGAATGCTCAATAAAAATTATTGAAAAAGATATTTCAAAAGTGACAGATCCTCTTTAAACACATTTTACATTCCGTACATAAGGCTGGCTAGGCCACGCTTACAGCTGACAAAGCAGAAAGATTGTCTACGCTAATCTAATCTATATCAATCTTCCTAGTAAAGCGGGAAGGAGTGCAGGCTGGAGTGCAGATTATAGAGAGTTACGTTGTTGCGATGTGTCTTATGGGCACCTCTACCTGAACGCAGTCTGGTACCGGCGCGTAGCGCAGGCGGCAGCGAGAGATCGCTCCTCTGTGTCCTCGGGGAGCGACATCATAAAACAAATGCACTGGAGACCCCGCAAAGCTCTTTTATCTGCTGCTGCGCGGCTTTTACTTCAAGTGCTTCCTGTAATCAGGCGAGGTGCACTTCACTTTCAGGACCATAACTTATTCATCACCCGCCCAACTTTTTTCCGTGTTGCTTGAAGCCGGACGCCCCAGCTCGGCACCATAGCTGTTCTGCAGGATATGACACGTCAGCAGCACATTACCAGCGGAGCTGAGGTCATTCAGTCTACAGACTCCACTCGTGATGGAGATTGCAAAAAATAATGAGACTTCTTCATCAATTTCAACAAGAAGTTTGTCTGTCCTTATAAATGCGGCTGTGTTGCCAAACCTGCTGTCATTTTTTTTTCTACCCAAGTGATATTTTTGTTTTCATAATAGCTTTTTTTAATGGGTGGAGGTGCCCTCTGGCTTTCTGGACCACTCCACTCAAAATATCTGTAGTGGAAAAAAAAACAAAAAAAAACGCATACCTAAGGAGAGGGAAGGCTCTGGGTCCTTTAGAGCGTTCCCATTCTCCTTACGGACCCCTTGCTCCCCCGCAGGCTTCACCACTCAAATCTCCCACCGTGGGAAACTTCTGCAGTCTTCAAAAGAATTAGGGCTCCTGAAGATGGGCGGCTCTGTACTGCGCACGTGTGAGAGATGGTGCTCACGCATGTAGAGCATGATGTGCCCCGTCTTCGGAAGCCAGAGTGCTTCCGAAGACCACCCAATGCAGAAGAAAGCAGACTCCGACCGATCAGAGACTGCTAACAGGGGAGACTGCGAGGAGATCTGAAAGGCTCTATAGCACAGTTCACCAACCCTGTCCTCAAGGCCCACCAACAGTACATGTTTTGCAGGAAACCACAAACATGCACAGGTGGGGTAATTGGTGTCTCAGCAGAGCTGATTAACTACCTCTGTGGATTTCCAAAAAACAAGCACTGTTGGTGGGGCCTTGAGGACAGGGTTGCGGAACACTGATCTATAGGACCCAGAGCCTTCCCCCTCCTTAGGGGAGTATTCTTTTTTTTTTTATTTTTCACTTCAGACTCCCTTTAAACCATACCTATGTGAAATTTAAATAAAGAAATAGATACTAGTGGGAGAGTCTCTGGATAGTTAGGAGGCTTCCCTGATCCTCTTACAACCCACCATTTTTAAGAGGGTTGTAAAACAAGTGTGGACATCATACTCTTCACACCGATAACACCTGTAGCCACAACACCACCTGATCTGGTGGATGGACCCCTGTATTGGAGGGTTGAAGGGATCAAAGGACAGTAGTTTGGGGTCCCCACAGCACTGGGCCCCTGCTGTAGTTACACTCCTGCTGTCATGCATACTGAATACACAACACCCACAGGAGCAGATCTCAGCAAATTACAGTATATATGTTTCTAGGGTATGTCCTTATTCCTGGACAACTAAAACATCGCTAATTAGGAATGGCCACAAACAGGACCTAAAAATGCCTATTTTACAAAAGCACATTACAGTATTGACACTATAAAATTGTGTTTTTTGTTTAACTCTAAAGACTGCTGATGTTAAGAGAATAAAACAATTAAATACAATTGTTTTTATGAAGCATCTGTAACAATATCTAGTTGCATAGAAACTTTGGACAAAATAAATATACTCAGCATCTGCTTTTACTTACTCGGCGAGTTTGGAGATGTGGCTCCTCCTTCTGTAGACGTAGTTGGAGGTTTGGTGTCTGGCACGGGCAAAGGCACAGGCCTAGCCATAGGTGGCGGAGGAGGCGGTGGCAACATCGGAGTAGGAAGGAATGGATTGTGAACCTTGCCTTGGCTGCTACCGTTGGGCTATGAAGCAAGAACAGAAATTGCTCAAGTCACATGGCACAGAAAGATCAAAACTCATAATGTAATTTTTAGGCCAGTCCACCCAATAACAACAATGATTTTTGCGTTCAGGGGAATTAAATCATTAAACAATTCATCTTGTATATCTTTCAGTGAATCTAGCAGATCGATCTCTACACACCTTCCACAGTCATCATAAGGAGGTACCAGTTTGTCAGAATTTGTTTATATTGTAGGAGCCGCACCAACAAGAGTGAGAGCATCTCAAGATTGGTGAGAACCTCCAAAACTCCAGAATGTGGTGAGGCGGGACCTTAAATTGATGGCACAGAGATTCATCTCCTATAGATTGGAAGATGCTAGCAAGTGACTCAATCCAACCAACCAAATAATAAAACACTGTTGGGTAACCTTCAAAGCTAACCAGTCACTAAATTAGCTTATAGCACCTAGGCGCCAGGATCTATCTGTTGCTCGAATATGGTGTATGGCCACCTTTGATCTACTCCCACCTGGTACCTGACCTGAACCCTCTAACCAGTCTTGCTCCATTAAAATGTAAACCTTCTGCCTGGGGTCACATTCTGTAATGCAGTTGGTGAAGCACATCTGAGGTAAGAATCGGGCATTCTGTCCACTATTTTGCACCTTTACAATCATCAACCTGATTGCTATTATAGTTTGCCCTGTTGCGTTTGGGGCTTATTTGGTCAAAGTTGGTAGCATTGGTGTGAATTGCATCCAGGAGGGACTGTGTTCTGACAGCTCACCGGGCCAAATTTATACTTTCATCACCACTAGGCCAAATATGTTGATACTCCCATTCCATGTGCAGCCCCCTCTTTTCCATGTGTAACATCCATGTACTGCAGCCCCTTTCCATGTACCACTTCCTTGGGCATCAACTTCCATTTTGATGTGTTGCTCCCCATTTGCAGCCTTCTCTTTCATTATGTATCAACCCTTATTTATTGTCCAGGTGCACCCATGGGCTGCAGCCGCCCAAGGCACGCGCCTTAGCGGCCTTTCCAGACATCCGGCCCTGACAGCTCATGCGATCAGTTCATAAGGTGCACCAATAACGGGCACTTTGCCCTGGTCACCTCCCTGACCAGGTGTGAAATATACCATTTTTGTGAGTTCTAATGATGGATTTCAGTG
The DNA here is from genome assembly GCF_040937935.1 of Hyperolius riggenbachi. Taxonomy (NCBI): domain Eukaryota; kingdom Metazoa; phylum Chordata; class Amphibia; order Anura; family Hyperoliidae; genus Hyperolius; species Hyperolius riggenbachi. The sequence continues at coordinate 59,127,940 of NC_090651.1, forward strand.
CAGTCTTCTCCGCCAAGCCGTAAATTTTGTGGCTTCGTTTAGAATCACTTAACCGAGAACAAAAATGGAAACAAATTTCAGCTCTGCACACTGTCTTGCACAGCTCAGCTGTGTCCTGGCTTAACTGTATATTTAACATTTTATGAGATGGAGCAGTACGTTTAATTTATGGAGCAATAGAATTTAGGAGGCCGTGCGCCCGTGCCGTCTGACAATATCAGTTCTGACAACAGTCAACAAATTGATCTGCTGCGCAGGCATCTCGGCCCGCGTGCTCGGGGTGGAAGAGAGATGGAACAAGGCAGACAATAAAAGTAGCACGCCGCTGCTTTTTAGGAACGATAAAATCCTTTACTGAAGTCTTTATAACTTCTATAAAGGTGGCTTTTATCTATCACCCCAGAGCTGGAGGAATAAATCTCATGCCTTATTGTGACTCGCACGGGCATCCAGTCTCTACCATGCAATGCTGTCAAGCTTCACAATCAGAGACAGAAACACAGTGGCCTGATGAGACTGAGAAGACACAGAGGCTGTGGCCCATATGCAATTCATCTCCTGAGTTACCTTCTAGGAGATAATTTTCATATTCTCTTTAAAATAACCCATAAGCATTTTTCAATTGGAAAAGTTGGTGAAAAATTACTGTAAAAATGTTGAGTATTTCCTTGCTTACTGATGGTTTAAAAGGCATTTTATGAGTTATGACAAGGGGTGAAAATATCTCCTAGGAGAAAACTCAGGAGAAAAAGTGAATTGCATATGGGCCTCACAGAGGCGCTATTCGTGCTACTGACGAGCTACTGTTTGCCCCCTATCTTATTGCCTGATGAAGCGGGCTGTGCCTGTGAAACACGTTGCATCTTTTGGGGTACCAATAATGTATTTGTTTAATTCAGACAGTTTTGAGTCTGCTTTCTGGAGGCAAGTCCACCACTGCCTCCCAGCAAATGTTACAATTTTTATTACCTTTTATCCTGCTGGCGCCTCTGTTCTCTTACGATAATATGGGCCTATGGCTATGGGCACTTTTTTTTTTTTTTTTTTTTTTTTTACAATTGTGTAAAAAGCCAGCCAAATCGTCGCTGTTTATCCAACAGTTTCACACGGCGGCTTATGTGAAAACTAATATTTTATACCAAGGAGCCTAAAGCCCGGTACACACATGCAATTTTGATTGGCCAATTTGACCACTTCCATGTAGGATGAGAGCTTGCCTACACAATCTGCTGATAGTATGCGCAATCTGCTGGCCCTCCTATTACATGGAGGTGGTAAAATTTGTCAGTGATTGGCCAATCAAAATTGGATGTGTGTATGCACTATAAGCCTTCTGAATCTAACTTGACAACGGTTGGATACAAATCAGATTGATGACAATTGGGCTGACTGGGCAATTAGAATGTGCGCAACATCCTCTGATGTGGCTGTACACTTTATGGTCTGAACTGTCTGTTTACACAAACCATAAACCCACAAAATTAAGCCTCTGAAGAAGCAGCCATGTTTTGAGCTGCGAAACGTGCGTTACGCAATTTATATGCGACAAACGTGCAATAAGGACAATTTTATACTAGGTCATACTGTATGTGACCACTTATGATTATTGTCATTAAAAGTTATGCTTTAGGCTTGAACTTTATTTTACTGGGCAGATAAACCATCACTCTGTTTTTCTTATGGTATGTTTGACTCAAGTCTGACCAGATTAGCCAAATACTTGTTTCAGGGTTGTGATTTAGACACTACTAAAGCCAAAAGATCAACAGGACTACCAGTCAACTGGTATTGCTTAAAAATAAAATATGGCAGCCTCCATCATCTTAGGTTCCCTTTAAACAATATTACAGCCCAACTTCAGCCAATGGGAGAATATGCAGTGGCATAACCTATAGGGGAAGCAACGTCTTTGTACTGTACAGGGCACTGTCACCCGAAACTACATGGTACTATTGATGTAGGCGACAATGACTGTGAATGTGCCTGTAGCTTAATAGTTGCTCCGATCAGCCAATCAGGTCCTGGCTACTAAATGAAACAAGGACAGCACGGTAGCGTAGTGGTTAGCACTTTCACCTTGCAGCGCTGGGTCCCTGGTTTAAATCCCAGCCAGGGCACTATCTTCATGGAGTTTGTATGTTCTCCCCATGCCTGCGTGGGTTTCTTCCGGGCACTCCAGTCTCCTCCCACATCCCAAAGACCTGTAGATAAGTCCATTGGCTTCCCCTACATTGGCCCTAGACTACGATACATAGACTACACGATACATACATAGACATATGACTATGGTAGGGATTAGATTGTGAGCCCGTCTGAGGGACCATTACATTACAATACTATGTACTCCGTAAAGCGCTGCAGAAGATGTCGGTGCTATATAAATACTAAACAATAATAAACAATTCTAGCTGGTTGCTCTAGGTCAGGCATGGGCAAACTTGGCCCTCCAGCTGTTGAGGAACTACAAGTCCCACAATGCATTGCAGGAGTCTGACAGCCACAGTCATGACTTATAAAGGCAAATGCATTGTGGGATTTGTAGTTCCTTAACAGCTGGAGGGCCAAGTTTGCCCATGCCTGCTCTAGGTGACTGGCTCAGTTCTGCTATGGCTTCCTTTGCACCTGTCTAGATAAATCTGCCTCTCTGCCTGCTGGGACTAGCTATAGTTTGGAGAGAATATTTCTGCTGTGTGTACGGTGCCTACACGTAGACAGATAAATAAAAGGCGTAAAAAATTAGGACTGTGGTATGCTGGGTTCAAGTGCTGGTCAACTCCAGCTCGAGTGCTGATACACAAGCATAAATAACTTCACAGAGACTGAACATCTGTCTTTCCACAAGTTGTTAAATATCAGTTAGCAACAGCCATTTAATTTTGTTGCTTTGCTCCGGAGCTCCTCTCAGAAGGGCCCTAAATTTATATGCACTGAAGATTTCTTTTAGTGTGCCGGCTATTTGCAATCATTTTATTTAGGATGGCTGTAAATGAACCAGCGCGCCATTAAAAAAATAAAAAAGTGAAGACTTTATAGCTGCTTCAAATGTAAAAATAACAAAAAAAAAAAAAAGACAAAAAAAAAAAGATGGAATAAATGAAATAGTAAAGCTGAAAATTAAAGTAAATATTAACTAAATTTCCCTTGATCTCATCTGCCCTGTTCTATAGGGCTGTGGAGTTGGTACAAAATCATCCAACTCTCCTCAGTTTATTGATTTATTGTCTATTTATTACACAGGCAAGCTGATAGCATCTCCAGCTCTCAGCTCAATCCCCTCTCCTTCGCCCTCCTCCCCTGTGCCTCTGAAATCTCTGGCTAGCAACACCTCCTCGTCCTGCCTAGACTGAGCTCCCATAAGCCCTTGCTACATTGCTGGCGACAGGCCACATTTCTCGCCCGTGAGTATGGGCCATAAGAGTGCCAAGGCACACCAGGAGCTGTGGGCGAGGCTTGTTTAGTTTATAGGGAATTTAAGTATTAAAAAAAAAAAAAAAAGTATTTGGCTTGAGGATTGCCCAATAAACTATATGAAAGGAACACAATTATGCAATGAGTAAAAGTTTATATCGGATCCATTTTAAGTATCAGTTTGCTAGCAGTAGGGAATATTTCTGTATTGTGTTTTTTTTTCTCCTGATCTCAATAGAGCAGCATCAGCCATGTTATCCTGAAATATATTATAAGTCAGTGTTTTATATTACAGCTAAATGGTAAATTGCTGTTATTAAAGTGCACCTGAACTAGCACAGGACAGCAGGAAAACAGAGAGAAATGCACCCTGTATGAATTTAGAGCATTCAGCCTGTCTAATTCCCCCTCATCTGTGAATAATCACAAATGTAATTTAATCTCTCAGATCTTTCAGCTGTGCCCGCTGGCTGCCTCGGGAGAGCAGCTAATTTGTAAACACAGGATGTTAACCCTATGTCTGCTTTCATGAAAGCAGGAAGTAGACACTGCAGATTTAGTGCAGGATTTGTATCAGCTGTAACAAAGAAATGTTTTTCTTTAAAGGTTATTATGCTCTTGCTTATATTTTAGAGCAGAGAGGAAGTTCTGAGTGCAGGTCTGCTTTAAGTACATTTATAAAGAGAATTTACCTGTGTCCAGTAGCATCACTGCTGAACAATGTTATGGTTGGGGAAAGTTCTCTACAGAATCCTCAACTTTTTTGCCCAAACTACACTGACATGAAGATGTCAAATTTTTACACAAACTCGCATTCGTTTCAGAGTAAACTATGAACTTTAATGTCCTGTGAGGCACTCCAACACAAACGTGGAAAATCAGAGGCAATGGCTTGTTAGTTATGCCTGAATGTGTGGTCTCTCTAGCCATAGTCACATGATCAAAGTGGTACCAGCATATGGTCATATGACCAACAGGAGTGTCTTCAGGACAAAAGTGAGTTTTTGTTAGGCCTGGTTCACATCTGCAAAATGAGCCGAAACGATCCGGTGAGCGGATCCGATCTCCGCTTCACCGGATCTGATCAATGACTGATCGGATCCGTTCTCATTCAGCAAATACATACCTAATTTTCTGCAGCTGCTGTCGGTAGAGGGTTCCTCTTCTTCCGCTGTGACTAGTCACATGCCGCGTCTTGTAGTCACATGACGCAGAAGAAAACGGAAGCCTCTACTGCCGGCTGCCTATGAAGATTAGGTATAAACCCTCCCTAGCCCACCTGCTGCATCCTCCCCTCACCCTCCCGTCGCTAGATTCGCGTCGGCCCATGCCCCCATCCCCCGTGGAACGGTCCGTTTCTTCACTAGTGTGAAGAAACGTTCTGTTTTACATTGCCCCCAATGCTGCTGCATTTTTGTTCGGATACGTTCCGCTAAGCAAAACGGTCTGGAAAATTAGGGCCTGCAGCAATTCTTAGGTTCGGGGACCGGAACACACGAAACGTATCCGTACCAACAGACACATGTGAATGGATCCATAGGTTAACATTGGATCCATTCACATCTGTTCCGTTTGTATAGTATACGTTCCGATAAAAAACGCTAATGTGAACTGGGCCTTCATCTCTTACCATTTACCAAGAAACGTTTTTGTCACTATCACCATTTATCAATAGAATGGTTGGGACGGACTGGACTTGTAAGTACAATAAATGTAGTTATTCAAAGAAACAAAGCAAGCAGTAAGACAAGTTAAAGTGGATCCGAGATGAAAAACGAACTATAACAAGTAACTTGTCTATATATCTTATCTAAAGTTTAGATGGTTTACACAGCAAATCTAGCTGCAAACAGTTTTAATAGAATATGATTATTTATTCCTGTGATACAATGACAGCAGCCATGTTGTTTGTAAACATTACACAGAGGCAGGCTTATCTGTATCTTGAGCCATCAGCCTAATCCCCTCTCCTCCTCCCTCCTCCCCTCTGCCTCTGAAATCAATAGCTAGTAACACCTCCCCCTTCTCCTGCCCAGACTGAGCTCCCATGAGCCCTTGCTACTGCCTTGGCTCTCTGAAACCCTGTGGGCGTGGCTTTTTTAGTTTATAGGGAATCAGAGTATAAAAACAAAAACAAAAAAGTATTTGGCTTGAGGAATGCCCTATAAACAATAGGAAAGGAACACAATTATGCAATGTGTAAAAGTTCACCTCGGATCCACTTTAAGGGTTAATATAAGATAAACGAGTATTAAGTATGAAAAAAAAGGGTCATAAGAAAATACAAAAGCCCTCAATGTCCAATCGTAAGTCACGGTGGTGGTTCTGAATATGGAGAGTTGGAACCCGATTTGCTGCTATGAGCAAGTACATGCTGAGTTTGTGCAACTTTTAGAATTTGATGAAAAAGTATACAGCCAAATATGGACCAATCAAAAGTAGGAGCAGTTGATTCTGTTTGGTTTAATTCTAAAGTGCATTTAAAACATGCATTAACTCTAAAATATTAGCATCACATCAATCAATCTACTTGTGGTTTAGCTCTCAATTTAACCACTTAAAGTGAGTGTTTACCATTTAAAAAATAAAAAAGTCGGATACTCACCTAAGGAGAGGGAAGGCTCGGTCCTAATGAGCCTTCCCTCTTCTCTCCCGGTGCCCGGTCCCGCGCAGGATCCCCCGTTGCAGTATTCGACCAGTTCGGTCAAATACTGCCACTTTCGCATGCCGAAGGGAGCTTTCGGAAGCCTTCGGGAGCACTCGGGCTCCCGAGGACGCGGCCGCTCCATACTACGCATGCGCGAGCGCCCTCTATGACGCACTCGCGCGTGCGTAGTATGGAGCGGTCCGTCTTCGGAAGCCCGAGTGCTCCCGAAGACCTCCGAAGTCCCTGCAGCGGCGGACGCGAACGGGGGAGCCAGCGCAGCACCGAGGGCACCGGGAGAGGAGAGGGAAGGCTCATTAAGACCGAGCCTTCCCTCTCCTTAGGGGAGTATCTGACTTTTTTTATTTTTAATGTGGTACCCATTGGCTTTAAGGATGAGAGCAATATTTACCTATCAGCGCTGCTCCCATTCATTCGCCATTAACTTAATTACTACTTATCACACCTAAATGATTATATATTGGTTTTTTTTCAGGACAAATTAGGCTTTTAGTGTGTGATAATTTTGTTTAGTAATCACCTTATTTTCTATGCATTTTAAAGGGAAAATAAGGGGAAAAAACACTTTCTCCATTTACATCCATTATAGCTTTACAATACACAGTGCTAACTATACATTGAACCCACTAATTTTATTTGCTTATCCATCCTGGTTGTTACAACATTTACATTATGTTCTGAAGTTTGATCATAATTTTGAAAATGACTTATGTTGGATTGAGTTTGTCCCTACCTATTTTTTCTGTGACGTGGAACCAAGCTTTAAGACACACAAAAATGTACTGTACAACTCATCACGGTTAAAATAATACCACAAGTGCCTCATTTAGTAACAAACTGGTGGTGCACTCCCCCCCCCCCCCCATCTTATTCCTAAAAGTAACTATAATGGTTTGACTGTGACATGTGGAAGTATCCTCTGAATCAAAATTACCACGTGGGGTGATAAGACTATCTTGGGAATATAGGTTCTATACCTCTGGGGTACTTATGTTGGGCTCAGGGGGTGCCTGAACTTGTCCCAGTCCATCAGTTACAGTAAGTTTTTAGTTTAAAAAAATGATACATCATTGATAACCCTGAATATGTTTTTTTAAATTAAAATCATAAGGAAAGGCTTAAAAAGCATTTATACACAATTATGGAATACTTTTAATACCTCTATATGCATCAAAGGGTACTTAAGATATTACCCACCAAATCCAAGTAGGCTTCTGGCTCCTAAAGCCCAGTACACACGTCCAATTTTGATTGGCCAATGACTGGTCAATTTTAGTTGGCCAATGACTGGTCAATTTCACCAGCTCGATGTGGTAGGAGGGCCACCAGATTTTGAATACAGTGAACAGATTGTGTAGGTAAGTGCTACATGGGAGTGGTAAGATTATCCAATGATTTTCTGAGGTTCTCTTACTTAGGCTCCTAAAGATGTCCTACTGGCTCTTGTATGGGCCAAACTAGATTCCCAATCTGATATTCCTTTTTCCAACCCTGATTTAACCCGTTACCAACAGTTGCCAAACACTTTCTGTAATATAAAAAGCAGTCCTTACGTTCAGGAACCCCACCTGTCCAGCCTGCTGACCGGCTTCTGGGCAGACAAGTTGGACAAACTCTTTCAGGGTCTCCTGCGGGTGATAGCGGATCGCTGGGTGGGAGAAGTAGGGCCCCGGTTGCTGGATGATGGGTGAGGTCGGGAAGTGCAGGGTTGACGGCGTGTGCGGACTCGCTGCAGGGAAAAAAAAGAAAAAGAAGAAGAAGCAGCATGTTATCTATGCTTTACCACAAAATGCTCACAGTTCAGTCAGAGGTCTGAGGATCCGTCTATAAACAAGGCGTCCACCCCAATCACCCTCCAACAAAGCAAAGCTTTCATACCATGCATACGTAGTGTGATGAACAGACACTTCCTGTCACAGATGGGTCATGGCAGGGACAATTCACAGTGCTTTATTGCCTTTTCTGATTAACACATCTATTAGCAACAATATTGTTTTAGGATTAAACGTCAGAGCGTGCATTATGTGCCATAAATTACCGCGCAAGCACAAGTCAGTGAAACTTGGCCAACTATTTAAATAAACTTTTCATGTGCAGAACAAACACAGCAGGGAATACTTAACTAACAAAACTGACGCAGGTTAAACACATACTGAATTAGCCGTCCTACTTACAGCATAAAAGGTGGCCACACACGTTACAATTTTATTTGGTCAATTTTACACCAATTTGATTAAAAAGATTGGTTATACTGAACAATCGAAAGTGTTTTTTTTCAGCTTTCGAACAAGAAATCTGATTACATTTCCCTTTTTTCTTGATTCTGTTTTAGATTGGACACGTTGGAAAATTCAGACCAACTTTACCGAAAATTGTGTGGTGTGTGACGGACTGTCAAATTGCATTCAACCAGAATGACTTGTATATAACAGATCATTACATACAATCTTTGTTGTTTGTATAAACTAAAAAAAAGATGGAATTTATGAAACAACGGAAAGAGCGCGTTCTAGTATGTAGTGTGAAAATAATATATAAAGAATTGTGTTTTTTTTAATTGTCATAACATATAACTGTATTGTGCTTGATTTATTTATGTGATTGATAAACAGAAATCATTGAAGGCTCTTTCACACCAGAGCCCGTTTTCTGCGGTGTACCGTAAAGTCGAAAGTTTGCGTTAGCCAAGGTAAAATGAAAGTCCGTAGACTTTCATTCTACCTTGCACACCCGACGCTGCGTTTAGGTGCGTTGTGGTTCCACGCACCCGGGAGCTTTTAATCGTCGGGAGTCGCCGTTTTCCCGTTGGGTGAATTAATAGCTACCGCCGCTAATGGATTTCTGAGCGTTTTTCTGTGCAGAAAAAATGTGCATGGCAGAGCCATCAGAATTCGCATACCGCATACTGCTATGCGATTCGCATACAATGTATTTAATAGGAAATTCGCATGTGGTTTTGGTATGCGAATTTTCATGCGAATCCGCATAGAAAATGGAAAAAGCACACAGGCACTGCCATGGTTAAATCCGCATACATAGTCATCCATGCGAATTCGCATGAAAATTTGCATACAACCGCATGCAAATTTTTCCCACGTCAATTCCCACCGCACAAGTGGAAACGAGCCCTTAGAGTTTGTAGCAAAAAGGTAATTGCAGTTGTAAGTAGCAATGTGTTGTTCAGTAGTAATTGTTATGTTAAACCGCAAATGATGATCGCATGAGATATTGATAGATGTACAGAGATGGAATCTGGCGATAAGTGTTACATTGGAAAATTTAGTTCTATGAAAATACAAAATGATCAAAACGTAATTATTGAATGAAAGGTTTCCTTGCAGGAGGGTTTTCTAACCAACTTTTCCAACCATTACGGTGGTTTTCCTGGAATTGCGCCAATCTCAAACACACGTGTGTGTTAAATCAAACAATTTCTTCAAAACATCTGATCAATTGAAAACAAATTATTAATTTGGATTGGTCGAATTAAATAAAAAAAAAAGAAAAAAGAAAAGAAAAAAACTAACATACGTGGCCACCTTTAGTGAAAAATAAGTACAAATAGCTATACCATATAGTCATACACTCTCTCCATGGGTAGATAAAAAGATATTATAGCAAATGGTTTGCAGTGGGTACAGCACATACTGTAGAGGGGGGCTGGCAGTGTATATAAGCTGGACATGTTTGATGGGATACAAAATGGGAGTGAGAGGGATGGGTGAGTGGGATGGGTGAGTGGGATGGGGTAGGGACACACAGTGGAAGTTATGATGTACATGACAAGGCGTGGAAAAACAACAACACATGAATGAAAGTGGGGTGACGGGATGGGCTGCTGTGACTATAGTGTAGACACAATTAATAAACAAGCAGGTACAAAAACACAGACTTTGGTATACATAAAAATACAGACATTGACACATAATACCAGAGCAGGGACAAGGTCCTCCAGCACCCAAGGCTGAGACACCAAAGTGTGCCTCTGCATCCCTCCTACCCCAGTTGTCACACTGATTGCTATTAGACTAAGAGGCGCCCCAGGGCCCCCCCCCCCCCCTCCCGAAATCTCTAGTTATCTGGCTTGCAGACACAGCCATGTATCCCCTTTTCTTATTTCTCTCTGCTTCAAACACAATAGGGGGATGATAGCTGAGTGAGTTGCGCACCCCCTCCTACACTGCGCCCTGAGACTGGAGCCTCTTGCCTCGGCCCTGCATAATACAGAGTTGACAGACAACATAACTGTTACAGTGACAAATATATCACAATTAGCAAAAAACAAACAAAAGATTCTGACCAGTTAACCAGTAAAAATGCATGGCACTTGAATGACAAAACCGCTATTTCACTATATTTTCAGCCACCTTCACTCTGGGCTGCAAACACTTCAAGTTCACTCATTACACCTATCCCTTCTGTCTCCCCCCTCTAGACGCACAAGTTAAGGGTTAATAGTAAAAAATGCTCCAAACTACCTTATTTTGTAAGAATCAGAGGCAGTCATGTCACCAACACTGCTTCGTGCCAACACCCCCCCCCCATCCCCCCCTACACACAGTCTGAATGTGGAGAAGCTTCCCCGTCTTCTGGGAGAAAAGGTGTGGCCAAGCTGTCAGCCATTACCAGAGTGGAGGGCATAACCGGCATGCCAAACAACAATTTCTGCCAGGTTCCATAGTGGGGTGCAGTGCATAGTTAAGCACTATGTATGGAAGGCAGACTATTGCATCCTGCCCATCTTTAGGGAACAATAAACATCAGCTGGCACAGTTTTCTCACAAATGAAGATATCTACAGGCATTTGTAACTATTAAGACCTAATTTACGTGACTAGAGTAAAGGGGAGGAGGGGTTATGGTTATAATTGTAATAAGGTGGACAAGGACTTTAATTAATCCAGGACAGATCTGAAGATTCCTTATATTCCCCAATGATTTCCAGTCTGGAAATGCCTCAGTCAATCAGGTCCTCTGTCTCGCCTTTGAATTTATTTGTCTTCCAGACTGACCCTATCACAGAGTTAATTGGTGGAACCACCAATTCCACTGATGTGAGATGCTTTCAGGCCTTGTATAAAACCCGTGTTTATTGGAATTATGAAGAGTGGCTCTTTAATAGGAGGAAGCTGGCTTCTCTCCAAGCCTTACAAGCAACTTTGCACCACCATGGCTAATGCGAGAGTTCACAATGAAGGAAGAAAAAAAAGCTAAACAGCCATTTTTCTCCCTCATGAAAGCTGTTAGTCAGTCGGGAGCTCTAACCCTACCTGCTGGGAATTCTTTAATGGTCTCCATTAGTTAGGAACCCTCGTAGATTAAATCCTTGATACGGACAAGATGCCTCCTCTGTGTCACATGACTCAACACTGACACAATCGGAGGAAAGGGTATAATTATAAGAGAGTCATTAGCGCAGTGGTCTAATTAATCCAGCCAACGCCTGTCAACGAGTCCCTCTTTGCGGATACTTCAACCATCTCTCAGAATAAACGAATGACAGATCACAGATTTGTGCTGTGTCGGCACTACTGCCGATGCTTGTGAAATTTCTACTAATTATTCATGGGCTGCTTACAAATTTTCAGAAGTCTGGGGATGGGATTTGGGTCCCAGATTTTTTTTACTTTAAAAAATTTCAGAAACAAAGATATTTTTGGGGAGGATTGTGGTGTCTAGTTTCCAGGTGCCATTATAAGCAGGTGTGAGACACACATACAAATTTTTAGGTGCTGCGCTAATGCCAATGAAATTCCTGTGACTCCAAAGACTTACGCCGCATTGCCATGAAAGTAATATCGTAACGCGCTGCAGACTTTGCGTCGGCTTGGTGGTGTTTGGGAATCTTCCCGCGCCATGGACTTCAGACCTACCACATACCCTTGTTTTTTTGATTTTGAAACATTTTTCTTGAATTGTCAACAACAAAAAACAACTGACAGTGCAAAAGTACATCGCATCGAATGAACAGTTACATATAGGGCAATCAAGTATATAAAGTATTGAATAGATTGTATAGCAATACAGGCCAATAATGGCGACTACCCAGAAACAGTGAAAACAGCACGATATGGGAAATTACTGCAACAGGCTAGACATTTCACGCCAACAAGGGGGCATTACTATACACAAAGAAATACTCCTAAAGAGATACTGGGCATTATGTCCAGATTATCAATGGCGGATTCCGTAATCTGTATCCAAGAGGCCAAGACTTTTGAAAATTTTGACCCAGCTCCTCTTAATTCATACAAGGGAAGAGCCAAATTAACCAATCACTTCCAGAGAACAAAAGGAGGCTCTGACGTACCCTTGTTGATGTCCCTCGCTGGCCACAGCTGACACTCTCGGAGTGGATCATTGGGCATGTGAGATACGCTTCGATCTTGTACAGGAATTTCTTTTGTAATTTGCAAACTGAATTAAAGGTATTGCACCATAGAAGCGCTCTTCTTACTCCCTCTTTTGGCAAGGAATGGGCAGACATCTTTTCTGAGTGACGAAGAGAAGCACTTACCCATAACTTGTTTGACTTTGCCATTCACAAAGGACTGCAGAGATGGTGCTTGGATTATCCCAGCCGCTAGGTATAGCCTCAGAATAGCAATAAATACATGTTTTGTTGCTTGAATAAAATGTACAGGGAACGAGTTAACACAACTTTGTGTAGTAGAAATATTAAATTAACTCAACGGGAATCCCCAGCATCTACCTGTGCGCAAATTGTTACTGCAATGAAGCTTTCGCTTCCAAAGCAAACACTCCGTAATTACTGAACATTTATGCAATGATGTTCGGTGGCCTTTACAACACACTCCCATCAGGGGGCGACACAGTTAATTTTCAAACCCCCTATGCTAAGCTGAAGTGGGGCAGAGAAAGCTCCTCTTTCAATAATTTGAAGCATCTATTCACATTCGCTCCTGGTCGGCTGTAATTACACGCTTTCCGATTTTTAAATAATATGTCGTTTTAACAGACTGTTTTTTTTCCACTTATGTCTACGATAACAATTAGCGGAGCGGACCAAAGACAATTAATAGAAATTAAACTGTTAGATTATTTCGGTCTGCATGGAAAGGTTTCTGGATATAGATCTCCTGCCGGCCGATTGTACGGAATAGCATTCTGTACAAAATAGGAAAAAGACCTGCAATGATCAGACTTATATTCCAGGAAGGTTAACAAAGGTTACAATACAGCCTATTATGTATGGTGCATGGTAGACAATAGAGGTATTAGCCAACACATATTCCTATTAATGAGCATCGGGACTCCAGATAATTACATAGAGGTGACGGGAGTCGTTTATTTTGTAAAAGTGGAAGATGAATGCCACAAGGCATGCTGGGTGAAATATTGTACGCAATAACGCTAGGTGTCACCAGACACCAACATGTATTATAAGGAACACTGGGATAATAAAGGATTTCTCCTGCCTAAACTAAAAAGCAAACCATTTAAAGTCAATGGAAACCTGTAAAAAATAAAAATAAAAAAAGATACTTATCTAAGGAGAAGAAAGGCTCTGGGTTCTATAGAGCCTTTCCGTTCCTCTCATGGTCCCCTCGTTGCAGCACTGGCTCCCCAGTTTAATCACCGGCTGGAAGAGGTTTTGTAAGTTTTTGGGAGCTGAGCGACAAGCAACTCCATACTCCGCCTGCGTGAGGGTGCAAGAGCGCATGCTCGTGCAGGCACAGTACGGAGCCGCCCGTCTTCTGGAGCACTCGGGCTCCCGAAGACTTCTGAATACCTTCTGCAGAGGCAGAGAGCAGCTACCGGGAGGGTCACAGTGCTGGAACGAGGGATCCGTGAGAGGAGCAGGAAGGCTCTATAGGACCCAGAGCCTTCCCACTCAGGTATCTAATCGATTTTTTTTTACAGGTTCCCGATGACTTTAAAGTGGACCCAAATTAAAAAAGATTTCAGAAATAAAATCTATTTTCTAAATTATAATAATAAATAGCCGCCTTTTTTCAGCTGCATGATGACAAATATAACATATTTTACATTTATTGGAGGAACCCCTCCCTTCCTTTCAAATTGCCGGGATTTTTCCGGCAAACTGGTGGAGTAGATGGTGTCCGGCAATGGAGGAATTGCTAATGGCTGCCCCCAGTATAACCCTAGCTATGAAAAGAGAAGGGTGAAAAGCATGCACTGAAATGATCATAGGTTTGAAGGAGTGTTTATTTATCTTTGTATGTGTCAGAGTGGTGCAACTAAATATTTTTAATTAAAAAAAGGTTTGGTTTGGGTCCACTTTAAAGAGGAAAGGGAACAGAGTTATGCGAACTAATCTTACAAACCCACCCAAATGCACATGTAGGAGCTTCCAGATTCATCAAATTAAATACAATTCATACTAGCGTTGATTCTACTATACCCATACGTCAACTTTTCTGGATGTCATTTATTATTAGTTCAGTTTTATTTGGCTTGCTTCCCATCTCATTTAAAGTAGAATTCCAGTTGGTCATAACACTGAATAAAAACTGGTTTCCCAACTCTTTATTGCCCATAAAGTTATCCTGCTTGATTTTTTCCTAAAGTAATGTCATCTGTGTAAAAATCTGGAGGGCTGGGAACTGCCAGTCCGATGGATATGTTCTATAAAATTCATTAAGAAAGGCCTTACTAAAAGTCACTGAATCCAGGAGGAAAAAAAAACAAAAAACAAAAACCCCTTTAAAGAGAACCCGAGGTGGGTTTGAAGAATATTATCTGCATACAGAGGCTGGATCTGCCTATACAGCCCAGCCTCTGTTGCTATCCCAACCCCCCCTAAGGTCCCCCTGCACTCTGCAATCCCTCATAAATCACAGCCACGCTGCTGACAAACAGCTAGTGAGAGCTGGCTGTGTTTATCTCTATAGTGTCAGTCTGCTGCTCTCCCTGCCTCCTGCAGAACTCCAGTCCCCGCCTGCATCCCTTCCCTCCCTGCTGATTGGAGGGAAGGGACGGGGGCAGGGACTGGAGCTATGCAGGAGGCGGTTGAGCAGCTGAGACTGACACTACAGATGTAAACACAGCCTCACAGCACGGCTGTGATTTATGAGGGATTGCAGAGTGCAGGGGGACCTCAGTGGGGTTTGGGATAGCAACAGAGGCTGGGCTGTATAGGCAGATCCAGCCTCTGTATGCAGATAACATTCTTTAAACACACCTCGGGTTCTCTTTAAGCTAGGTTTAACTATAGCTCCACCTTATCGAAACAGGGAAAATGTACTGGCTGGTGTTTCTAAGTCATTATATTGATCTTCACTGCATAAAGGCCAAACATAGACCAACGGTGAGTGAATTGCATGGAAAGTCAGGGGTGGTACCTACAGCATAGGACTTTCTTCTTGTTACCTGCGAAAGTGCTCAAAACTCCGCCAACACTTACAGTGGGCACTGCTTATTGACCTGAGGAAGTGGGTGTAGTCACATGAAACGCCTTGTCATACTGTAAACAAACTACATTTTCCCAAGATTGTGTCAGTTAAGTCACCTTTCAGGTTTTTCTTTTTTTTATCACACCTAGGAGCCTCTTCCTTTGTCTTTGCCTTAATATTTGGTGATACACATGCAAAGGTGTGGAATCATGCAGGAACATGCACAATATCCTATCCATCTCTCTGTGTGGCAGATATTTTTTTGAATGGTAAATGGGTTTAAATAGGATTAGGCCTTCGATATTAACTACTTCAAGATCCCAGCTACTCATATCTACGCCCCTGTAAACTTTACTTGTGGATCAGGGGTGTAGATATATGTTTTTGTTTACTTACCGCCGCCATTCACGATCCCACGCACTCCCATTCACCTTCGCTGCAATCCCGCTGTTCCACGAAGGGGAATGGGCAACCGCTGTTCCCAAAGCCGATCACAGTACCTTGTGATGAATGAAAGCCGGCGCAAGCGAGACACCAGCATTCATTCACAGGAGTAAAAGTAGACAGATACAGAACACTTCCGTGTACTGTTCACAGTACACAAGATTTACATGTGTTGACATCCTGTGGCCAAAAAGTAAAAATACACCCACATACAATATTACATATAAAAATAAATGCATTTTTATGAGAGAAAAACTGCCTACAGCCGCTTAATCTGCTACCTATTATGAAAGGAGGTGCTACTTAAAGGGATACTGTAGGGGGGTCGGGGGAAAATGAGTTGAAGTTACCTGGGGCTTCTAATGGTCCCCCGCAGACATCCTGTACCCGCGCAGCCACTCACCGATGCTCCGGCCCCGCCTCCAGTTCACTTCTGGAATTTCTGACTTTAAAGTCAGAAAACCACTGCGCCTGCATTGCCGTGTCCTCACTCCCGCTGATGTCACCAGGAGTGTATTGCACAAGTCCAGTATGGTCTTTGGTCTGCGCAGTATGCTCCTGGTGCCATCAGTGGGAGCGAGGACACGGCAATGCAGGCGCAGTGGTTTTCTGACTTTAAAGTCAGAAATTCCAGAAGTGAACTGGAGGCGTGGCCGGAGCATCGGTGAGTGGCTGCGCGGGCACAGGATGTCTGCGGGGGACCATTAGAAGCCCCAGGTAACTTCAACTCATTTTCCCCCGACCCCCCTACAGTATCCCTTTAACAATGGGAGCCCCTCTGGCTGCCTATACTACACTTGCAGTGCAGTTCAGCAGGGGTTTGGGGGTGCTCGGAGTCTGGGATGCCAGAGCACAGTTGTCTATAGGCTGCTGTGATGTAAATCTGGGCCTGGCTAAAAGTATTAGAGGCCGAGAATCAACAGGATGGCCAGGCAACTAGTATTGCTTATAAGAAAATAAATATGGCAGCCTCCATATCACTCTCGCTTCAGTTGTTCTTTAAGACTTCCAGTGGCGTACATTTGAAAAGGGCACCTGGAAAAAAAAGAGCGCCTGTATAGACGGAAAAAGCTGGCTACAAAGGGCACCTTGTGTAGCCCATATGCCAAATTTGGCTACAAAGGGTGCCTGGTGTAGCCCATATGCCAAATTTGGCTACAAAGGGTGCCTGGTGTAGCCCATATGCCAAATTTGGCTACAAAGGGTGCCTGGTGTAGCCCATATGCCAAATTTGGCTACAAAGGGTGCCTGGTGTAGCCCATATGCCAAATTCGGCTACAAAGGGTGCCTCGTGTAGCCGAAAAGCTAGTTTTAGTTTATAAAAAGGATGCTGTTATAAGCAACATTTGTTGGACTATAAAAGGGCTCTGGATATACCCGAGTAAAGTAATTACTATAACCTAATTTCTCCCTCCTCTCACACAGAACCCTCCCCTGATGGTGCCTAACCCTAATGCTGGGCATACACGGCTCGATTTTGCGCCCGATCGTTTTCCGCACCAGATTCTCTTATCTTCTGCTCGTTTTTCTTATCTTTTTCTATTGTCTTCCATGCAGAATCGAGCGGCAAAACGATCGGGCCGGAGATCGGATATGTCGGAAATTATCTATCGAGCCATCTAAATGGCTCAGAATCGAGCCGTGCATTTCCCTAATGGTGCCTAACCCCTGCACCCCCCCCCCTGCTTGTGATGCCTAATCCTAACCCCCCCCCCCCCCTGCACCGCCCGATTCAAAAATCACAGCTACAAAAGGCCGCCCTTTTGTAGCAGAATCAAAAAACCTTGTAGCCGAATCAAAAATATGGGCTACAAATGGGCACCCTTTTGTAGCTGAATTGAAAATATGGGCTACAAAGAGGCGCCCTTTTGTAGCAGAATTGAAAACCTTGTAGCCACAAAAAACAAAAAAAAAAAACCTCAGGCACCCTAGTTCATATTTGCAAAAACAACATTGAAGTCCATGGAAGTGCCCTTTTAACACAGATGGCTCAGGCACCCATTTCAACTAATTCCTTCCAGTGTCCCTCGATGCTCCCATTTTGGAAAATGGTCAGTCCTGACCTGAAAATGTAAATTAATCTTGCAAACTCCCCTGTAATAACAATGGCTACAGAGTCCCTCCTCATCTGGAAAAAGAAGATGTGGCAAGACATTGGCAGAAATGCTACCAATCATAACAATAACAATAATATTTATATAGCGCTTTTCTCCCTGGGGACTCAAAGCGCTGTGACCCTGCATTATGCAGTCTCAAAGGCTAGGGAAAAGAGGTGAATGCTTCCCAGAGCCGAGACAAGGTGTGGAGCAGGTAAAAGGAGAGGCTGCCATCTTGAGCGCGCTCAGTATATCCCCCACATGTCCTAATGTAAAAATGTATTGAAAAAACATTGGGTCACTAGGATAGTTGCAGAGCTGTCGCTGTGGTGTTCGATGTGATAAGTGTTCTAGATTGCTGAGAGGAGGCTCAGTGTCCAGTGTAGCCTTTAAGGCGAGGTGAGTATTCTGTATTGTCACCTAGGAGTTATTTTTTCCCCTGCCTGGAGATCAGCTTTAACTTGGCTGAGTACCTGCTTGCCTCAGCACTTTGGGGACAAATTCTGCATTATTGGTCATTTTGTTCCTTAGCCTTTCCCTCGCCTCCAGAATGGTTCACGTTTCGCCTCATTTACAGACAGCGCTGGAAAACTTAATATATGTACATTTTGAAAAGACCAGAGATGTGCTTTACAAAGTTACTTATCAAGGTGACATTCTCCAGAAAAAATTGATGAAAAGAAGAAAGACTAATGATGCCTTTCCTGCCTCGTAATGAAAACCGCGACGTGAAGTTTAATTATTCTGCGATATAAAAGAAAGAAGTTCCTGGTCCAGAGTGAAGGAACAAAGGGAAGCTTGTGAGGAAGGTCCGTTGTGTGTGGCGCTCGGGGCGCTCTGTCACACCTATCACGCGGCACGGCGGGTTCGTCACCGGCAGGACACACGGCAGACTTAAACAAGTTTCAGGAGTTTTACTGGCTCATAAATAGGGGGAATCTGGCAGCTGACACAAAGCATACATCCAGCAGACAGCGGCTCCGGAGATAACACCCACGAGATGTTACAGCTCAACTCCCCTTCCTTTAGATAATAGATAGAACACATCATTACTACACAATCCATGTCGCAATTAAATGTAACAAAAAAAAAATGGATTTTCATTTGAGTCTGCAGCCAAATTATAAGAATGCATAAGTAACGTAAAAACATAAAAAACTAAACAAAAATCAATCCATGCTATTTTCCAGCCAATGGGCCTTGCAGAATTCTCATTAGTGCAACGCCTGATCAGTTGGGCGAAGGGCGAGATGAGGGACAGCTCATCATGCCGTTCGTTGCTGATTTACTGGGAGGTGTTACATACTATCTCCCTCTAAGTCGTAGCAACTCGGAGGTACACGTAATTTGAGGGTTCTGACAATCACCGAAACCTCAAATTACCCTTACGCGGACTATAGAATTGCAGATATAGCTGCGCCGTCATCTGGCGCTCCGCACCTCTTTGCCTGCGCCTAGATAACCTGCTTGACTGCTCCACGCCAATTAGCGTGGGCGAGTCGGCTGCCCCAGGACCTCCTAATGCCGATAGGCGTGCAGTCCTGGGGGGGGAGTTTGCAGGGGATCACGGCTCCGTCATCAGTTTCCCAACGCCGATGGCCGCTAGGAGACTGTTAGACGGCAGTTTCCGCCGTCTATTTACTAACAGCGCTGTACTGGGGACAGCCATGTGACACGGCTGTCCCCCTGGGAGACCGGAGAGCGGTCGGCTCTCATAGGCTGAAGCCTATGACAGTCGATCGCCATTATTGGCTGGCTGGGGAGGGAGGGTGTTTGGGAAAAAAAAATTAAATAAATAAAGACATTTATTTATAAAATGATACAATAAATATTTATAAAAGAAAAAACGAAACATCCTGGCAGGGATCCGACCCCACCAACAGAAAGCACTGTTGGTGGGGAGAGAAGGGGTGGGGGAATTAGTTCTGCAGCCCTGCAGCGAGGCCTTAAAACTGCGGTGGCCTATTTACAGAAATATGGCCTGGTCTTTAGGGGGGTTTAACACTGCCGTCCTCAAGTGGTTAAAAAGCAGGAAATTAAATCAGACGTCCCCTGCACTGTTTTTTGTTTTACTACAGTAAGTAGTGTTGTGGTTGAGATTTGAGTAAAACTGAAATGTAGCCAGAGAGTATATAGATTGTAAGCCTCTGGCAGGGCCCTCCTCCCTAGTGTTTCCAGCTTGATTATCTCACTGTCTGTCACCACTCTTGCAGACTAGAGCAGTCTCTGCTTTGACCAATGACACTGAACTGCTGTTATCAAAGACATTTGCATGATCTTGTTTTGTTGTGAGCTCCTTGTATGTTAACCATTTTATCTATTGTGCAGCGCTGCATAATATGTTGGCGCTTTATAAATACAATAATAATAATATTATAAAGGCATGCCAGGGTCGAAAAAAAGAGTGCACAGTCCGCAGGTTGATTTGGGTGCAGCCATAGCACACGTTGTTATTGGCTATGTTGACGCCAGGGCAGTAAATTGGGTGCAGAGTGGCCAATATCGGTAAGGCTATCCAGAGCCAGAGAGGCGCTACTAGTTGGGCACCTGATGAGCATAGCACTCTTCTCTTCTAAACTGATGTAGTTGGTGAGTGCCGCTTCGCAGCTCATTCACTGCCTCAGTCCGGCGTCCATTTTTCCAGGCTCTTTTTTTACATGTATACTGCCAGGGATGCCAATTTATCTCACACACCACAAGGCTGGTCAAGGTTTTCCACAGAAACTGAAGTGTTCATTAGGGATGATCAAGTAGATGCAAATATTTCTGAGTTTATGCACATTTATATGCAAATATATGTGAATTGAAAATGGACCAATCAAGTCCCACCCAGGTTTAAACTGATTGGTCCATTTTAAAGCTGCATATATTTAAATAAAATGTACATACATTTGCATGAACTCAAATATTTGCATATCATTGATCTTCCCTACTGCCGCACAGAAACTCACGCAGAATGGAAACTTGCAATTCTGCTCATCACTACCTGGATAAGCGATACGTGAGCTAAAGTTCAGATTTTACTCAATCTAAATAGTAATGCTAGCAGTAATGTCTATACGGAACATTACACTTTGTATCAGGGCTGTGGAGTCGGAGTCGGGGCAATTTTGGGTGCCTGGAGTCGGAAAAAAATGCACCGACTCCGAATTAAATTACACTGATTAAAATAGAAAATATGATACAATTTTCTATTTCTCAGATAATAGTCATCATAAATAATTTACATATACAGTGATAGCTGTGCTTAGTCCACAAAAATGAAATAAACCAATCAAAATGAGTTACTTGTGCTGCTTGAATAAAGCAGTCCCCGTATTTTTAAAGTCAGATATACACATCTGATTGTGACTGTATGTATGATGTGTACACAGGAATCTCTTATATATACGAAATAACATCTATGCTGTAAGTATAAAGCCTGATGTGTAGCCGTGTCACTAATAGAGATGGTCAATGAGATGTAAATAATAATGTCGTTGATTCTGATTTATGCAAATGTACGCACTATCTTTGCTCATGAAATAAAATAATTTGATATGTTGTTAAGATGTGGTTTGGTGACTACGAATGAAATGGTACCCGAGAAGGATGAAAAGAAAAGTTTTATACATACCTGGGGCTTCCTCCAGCCCCCTTCAGGCTAATCAGTCCCTCGCTGTCCACCTCCACCACCTGGATCTTCTGCTATGAGTCCTGGTAATTCAGCCAGTCAGCGCTGTCCGGCTGCATGCCGCTCCCACAGCTAGGAGCGCTCTGCACCTACGCAACGGTGCTGCGCAGGTGTAGTACGCTCCCAGCGGCGGAGTGTGTGCATGCGCACTACACCAGACTGGCTGAATTACCAGGACTCATAGCAGAAGATCCAGATGGCGGAGGAGGACAGCGAGGGACTGATTAGCCTGAAGGAAGCTGGAGGAAGCCCCAGGTATGTATATAACTTTCATTTCATCTGTCTCAGGTTTACTTTGTTACACAGTAGAACTAGACTACATATGCACTCCCCACAGAGCTGCAGGGAATCCACTGAGAATGCTGTGCACATTGAACACAGAGGTGTTGTCTATCACCCATAAACCTGGTTCAGATTGTGCATGAAGAATGTGTAATAGAGGAAGAATCCCCTTATTCCCTACAGAGTACCTGCACATCACTCTTACATGTACCCACAGTTACATTGCCTAGGGCCTGATCCATGTTCAGATGAGTAGTAGAGGAAGAATCTCCTCATTCCCCTGCAGAGTACCTGCACATCATTCTTACATGTACCCACACTTACATTGCCTAGGGCCTGATAGATGTTCTTTGTTCCGGTCTGTACCTTTCACAAGTACTCTTACCAAGGACTAGTTTTAGTCTAAAGGGAATAAATATAGTAGTCTACATATCCTTCTCACTTCAGTTGTCTTTTAAAATTCCTAAGCGTTGGCAGTTAAGAGACGAATTTCATGTTACATACATTCAATGAACAAGATTGTAATATGCAAATTATCGGAGTCTGAGTCGAGGAGACGGTGGAATCCTAAACCGAGGAGTCGGAGGATTTTTGTACCAACTCCACAACCCTGATTTGTATCTAAAGGGATGCCAGAGATTCAAAAAAACTTTAATACTGCCTCATGGCTGATTATAGCCTTTTACCACTTTCTGTCCAGAACTCACTATGATGGCTTTATTATTATTATTATGTAGCATTTATATAGCACTGACATTTTCCGCAGCACTTTACACAGTACATAGTTATGTCACTGACTGTCCTCAGAGGAGGTCACAATCTAATCCCTACCATAGTAATCTGTCCATTACAGTCTCTAGGGCTAATGTGTAGGGGGAAGCTAATTAATGTATATGTATGTTTTGGGGATATGGGAGGAAACCAGAGTGCCTAGAGGAAACCCACACAGACACGGAGAGAACATACAAACTCTGTGCAGATAGCGCCCTGGCTGGGATTCTAACCCCGCGCTATAAGGCAAGAGTGCTATCCACTACACCACCATGGCTTGGGTTACCTTAAGGCCTCTTTCCCACCAGGACGTTGCGTTTTAGGAGACGTTATGGTCGCATAACGTGCCCCTAACGCAACGCCTTGTGATGTTGGAGGTGAACGCCAGAGTGAGCTGCGTTTTGCGGTTCGTGATGCGTACTTTGTGACGCATGCGGCATCACGCGGTCCCGCCAGCCAATCGCCGCTCCAGGAAGTAGACACTGCACGTCACACAGTGCAGTGAATATTAATTAGCCATGTGCCTGGCCGCTCTACCCTCCTCCCCCAACATTACTGAGCATGTGCAAACAGTCTAACGCGGCTTAGCCACCTATAACGTACTGCATGCAGTACTTTCAATTGACGTGCAGCGTTACAATGTAACACAACGTGGGCACTGTGAACAGCCCATTGATTTTTCATTACTGTGCGGTGGGCTGCCTTACAGGCTGCTCTAACGTGCGCCTGTAACGTCCCACTGTGAAAGCAGCCTAAAGGTATCCATGGACATGAACTGGCATTAATTAGAGGCATCATACAAACACTTGACACAGTTTCAAATTGGCTCATAATGTGTTTCAGCTTTGCCTGCGATGCGGCAGCCTTGCTCTAAATAAGGATTGCCGCTTCTTGAGGCGATCCTGGGATGCAGCTGCGGTATATGACATCATCACTGACAGTAACATATGTCCCTAATGAACCTGCACAAGATGCGTCATGTGACATCATCACCTTCTAAACCTAAGTTGTATTTTATGGGACTGATATCACCGCTCTCTTCAGGTAGGGGTAATAATTCAATAGGGTAAAAAGCATTTGCAAACATGACTAATTTTAATACACAATAATTAATTACAAGCCTCTTAATACAATTATTTTTAGTTGAGCTTTGATAGAGTACGGAAAGGTTACAAATTCCACCTGTGTCTGATGAAAGAGTGTGTGTGTCTCTCTCATTATCTTTGTGGGCCGCTGCCTACAAATCGGTTCCATTCCGGGAGATTGTTTTGTAAGTTAAATTTGTTTGTAAGTGGAGGCCTGTGTTAAACATGGTGAAAAGTGGATGAGCAGCTGGAACTTTAAACAAGGATTGAACTTCATTCCGATCAGTAGCCAATACCCCCTTTCCATTGAGAAATCTTTACATTTCCTCAAACAGATCATCAGGGGGGACTGTATGGCTGATAATGAGGTGAAACCCCTCCCACTGTGTGATGTCAGGACCATGGTCCTGACAGTTCCTGTTTGTTAACCTTGTTGTACTGTGGGAAATTAGGGCTGTTTCAAACAATACAGTTACAATACTGTAACATTTAACAACTATGTGTAATAAAAACAAACAGAATTGTATCCTGTACATAAAGACAACTTTGTATGTCTGAAACATTGTAACAAGTCGTTTGTAAGTGGGAAACTACCTGTGCTTTGTGCGTGTGTGTGTATATATATATATATATATATATATATTTTTTTATTTATTTATTTGTTTTACACACACACACACACACACACACACACACACACACACACACACACACACACACACACACACACACACACACACACACACACACACACACGTAGTTATCCACTTACAAATGACTTGAGTTTCAAATTACAGTGTTTCAGAGATGCAAAGTTGTCTTCATGTACAAAATATATGGTATCCAGGGGCTTAACTAGAAATCACTGCCCCCCCCCCCACAAATCTTTAGATGGGCCCCCCTCCCCCCCTCACTTTCTGCACAGGTAAACTGAGAACCAATGTTATTCAATTGGCTAGTGCACACTTGAATGTGTTTTCCCCACGCAGATAAAAACAGACAGCAGTGAAGCACTGTGTGCATTTTCTCTATCAATTACATTAGCTTCTGTGATAAAATCTGCATATTTTCACACATACAGATACACATGGTGTGCAGAAACACATACAGAAAACTGACAGACGAGTGTGCTCCCTGCCTCAGCTTATTACACTCACTCTGTCCTCTGATAGAGCAGAACTGGCTCTGCAGACTCCTCCAGCATCACTAAAGTACTCAGCACATGAGGATGGGTAGAGAGGTTAGGGGCTGGGCACTATACACAAGAGCCTGCTGCACACTGAATAGGGACGGTTTACAAATCTTTGTATGATTCCTTATCAGTGGCTGAGCAGATGCAGTCATTAGAACAATTGTGTAGAGAGCAAAAAACATTTTCTCTCTGTGCCCTTAGTTGTCAGTCTCTCAGGACAGGGAAAAGAGACTTCTCCCCCTGCGGGGCCCCTGTGGCTTCTGGACCCCCATGCAGGTGCATCCCTTGCAGGGTCTATTGTTATGCCCCTGATGGTATAGTTTTTGTTCGGTCTTATTTTTGCTGTTACATGTAACAGTGCTGTATAAACTGGTGTAAGTAGTTTATATATAAAACTCAGACTGCTCCAAAAAGCGTGCAGACAGGAGACTTGTATGAAGTGAGGCTGAACACAATGCAAGAGCTGGTGTCATTTACACTATCCACACTCCGCTTTTTCCAAGAAAGGAAAACAGAGTTATCTGAAAGACTGACACATAGATCCTTGCACCGCAGCGCAGATAACCAGAGAGGCACCACTTGGGTACAGCAGCTGCAGCACTGACAGACACTTTAACCCTGTCTCCCACCCTGCAATATACACAGCACAGAGGATCTCGCAACAACTCCAGGGCAAGATTATAGAGTGGCTGCACTTTTTAGGTTTAGAAATCTACAAGTTACTTTTTTTTTTAAATCATCTCTATATAAGAAATATATTTTAATTTACTTATTTACTTTTTTTTCCCCAAGGAGGCGTAGGTGTGACCATGACAATAGCTAGCAAAGCAAATTCTCTAATGCTAGGTACACACCATTCAATTTTCCATCAGATCGCCAGTCGAACCAATAACTTTCGACATAACGGGATCAATAAATTTCAACATGATAATGGGATCAATTTTCAGATCACTACTGCACAAAATGTATCCAGTTGTCAATCGAGAGCAGATCGGACATGTCGAAAATTACAGTAGAATCTCGCTATAGTAAACTCTGATATAGTTAACCTCTGGATATAGTAAACTCAGTCCTCAGGTCCCAGAAAATGAGTCTGTATACAAAGTATGATCAATTCTGATATAGTAAACTTCTGATATAGTAAACTACTTTTCCTGGTCCCTTGGAGTTTACTTTAAAGGGATTCTACTGTATAGGTTCGACCTATCGATCTGACGGGAAATTGTATGGTGTGTAACTAGCATAAAGAGGTGCCTGTTAGGAACTGTGTACTGCCTGCTCCTGCCTGCTGGTGTCAGTATTGGCATGGAATGCCTGGTACTTTCATTGTGTCACCAGCAGAGGGCTCGATGGACTTTTAAACAGACCTGCAGTTCTACAATTCAACAGCAGGTGGCTGTTCACTCACAAAGACTTGCAGTTCCTGATCTGGCCTGCAGGTGGTTCAGTTGTTTATTCCAATTATTCACCACCAGCTGTATCCTGTGATCACTTTCATATGAACTATTTAAGCCGTGCCTCTTCCCCCTAATGATTGCTAGAACTTTGAGCTCCTAGGTCTGAGTTTCTGGACATCCTGGTTCCTGGTCCTTTGCCCTGTTTTCTGTATATGCTTTCCCGTTGCCGAACCCGGTTTATTCTGTCTGAGACCTTGCTTTTGCCTAATCCCTAGTACCGTGCTTTTCTGATAACCTGTTGCTGACCTTGCTGTCCTGCTGACTCCGATATTCTGCCTGGTCCCTTTTGTACTGCGATTGTGTATATATTTGCTGTATATATTTAGTTAGTTAGACAGTCAGGGTGTTGTATATATTTGTCACGGCTTCCTGGGTTGTTTGTTTATATTGTGTGCTGAGCAAAGGTTTGCATGATATTTGCATTCACGTTTGTATGTATGCCTGCATTTGCAAAAGAACATTATATTTGCACCATATTTCTTGGTTCAGTGTCTGTATACTGCAAACTGTGGTCAAAACCCTGTTCCTCCGTTCAGGCCTGTGACAGTGCCCATCAATGATACAATCTACAATACAACACATCTATGTAGTAGAAGGGTAAATCGAGTGAATCAACTTTGAATGGATACTTTAGGTAGTCCCTCATATTAAACAGAAGCCGTAAGACTGTACAATAAAAGAATGCATCATTAATGGCCACCTTAGGACAAAAGGAAAGAACATAGGCCTGGTTTGGGAGTGGGAAAGGGAGCAGCCATTTGACCCTGCTTGCTGTAAGACACGTGGCCGATGCTCAAATATCAAGGAGATGGTGCTGGAAACAAACTACTGGGGATGGAGTGGTACCACCAGGGCTGTGAAGCCAGTACACAAATCATCTGACTCAGACTCCTCAGTTTATGCGACCACCAACTCAGACTCGAGGAACCCCAAAAAATGCTCTGACTGCTCGACTCCACAACCCTGGGAACCATCACTAAGGACCTGACCAAACAATCTTACGTTACCATCAATTACACATTTAAAGAAGAACTTCACAAATGGTCGGTTGGGTTGGGCACCTATTAGGAGTAATTCCCTATACACACACTTTAATGTTGCCCTCAATGATCATTCTCGTGAGGAGAGGGAGGACAACAGGGCCATGCACTAGCGAGCAGCGTCAAGGTAAAGACAAATAAATGCAGTCAATTGTTGATGGTTGTTTACTGACTCGCCATGGCGGATCTCTACACCACATCAGTTGTACAAACAAGACTGTGTTGAACAACGGTCTCAGCTGAAGATGATTTAGCATATGTGTAAAACGTAGCATTTCAAATTAACACAAAAATCGACCAAGTCAAATTTTAATAGCAACCAGGATACTCAATGAATATAAACAGTGTCAGGAAAGAGTGGCAGACAGGTTAACTGTATGCTGGGTCAAATGTGCTTGAAACTGCAGCACAACTTGCTATCTTTCATCTTTGGTTTCAACTGCTGATGAGATCAGTTAGTGAAAAGTAGGAACAACAAGAGATTCCAAGATTCTCTGCATCACATTACGAACCATGTGGCAACTTGAGGAGATGGGACTAAGGGACTTCACATGGGTGGTCACAATCCTAGGCCAGTTTATAGGAAGAAATGCAAAGCCAGTAGGACACAAGAAGAGAGTCTGGAATAGTGTAGCATATTAGATTTTAGGAGATTACTGTAGGATCGGCACTAAATGCTACACTGGCCTTCTGGGGGGTCCTTAGCAATAACTAGCTGTGCCTCCTGTTTTGAGACGTCAATTGTGTGGCAAAAGTGAAAAGATACCGGGCACCAGCTAGGTTGCAAATGCTAATTTATTTCATCCCACCCATAGACAGACACCAAAACTTAGGCAGTAGGTCTAACAGCCGTTTCGCAAGCCGGCAATGCTTGCTTCCTCAGAGACTTCTCTGAGGAAGCAAGCATTGCCAGCTTGCGAAACGGCTGTTAGACCTACTGCCTAAGTTTTGGAGTCTGTCTATGGATGGGATGAAATAAATTAGCATTTGCAACCTAGCTGGTGCCCGGTATCTTTTCACTTTTGCCACAAGATTTTAGGAGATATGGAAGATTTTAAGAGAAATGTAAGATTACAGTCTACTCACTAATTTTAGGTTGACCATATAGGCAACCACTCATAAAAGAAAAACTGTTTGGTAAAAATAGATTCCCATAGAGCATAGAAATACTTTCAGGGCATGCCAAAAATATTTTCTAGAAAGAAGTGCAACTAACGGATTAAGCAATTAAAAAAATGTGATTAAAAAACAGTTGCGGAATAAGACAAGCAACTTGAATTGTCACAAAAATGATGCCTCTATATTCTGCCCCATCTGCCCTTTTGGGTTAAAATATGTTTTTCAATTAAAAATAAAAAACTTGAGTGCCAGAAACAGCCTAAGAACACCCCCAGGTGTCTTTTTAATTGTTAGGTTTCATATTTTGGGCTTCTTCTTTTAGAAAAACATCCAAGGCCAGGGCTGGCACCTTAACTTCACAGGTCAAGTCACAACCAAAGTCACAGTAAGGCCCGGTTCACATTAGCGGTTGCCAACGGAACCGGCCGTACGGTTCCGTGGTCCGTTCCGCTGGGCGGACGAAAAAATGCTGCAGGACCCAATAGGAACAGCATATAGGAACCAATGAAAATGGATGTTTTACAGCACACTGGCTGTAAAACGGACCGTTTTCACCGGATCCAGCTGGCCTGATGCGTATGTCCGGTTCCGTAAAAAAAGGCTAATGTGAACCGGGCCTTAGTGATTATGATTCAAGGATCTGGACACAATCAAGTCCATGGCTGGCATCCAAAGTTCTCAGGCCAAGTCACAATCCAAGGGACAGTAATGATTCATGACTGATGGGGCTAAAACATGGAAGCTCTCTAGTGGCTAGCACTCCTGTTACTTGGCTAGGTCAGATGCAAATCTGAATGAGTTTTCCTCAAGCACCTTTTAGTACTAGTTCACTTGCCAGGTGCTGAAAAGGGATTTTGTTGTCCAAATAAGAAAATAATGCTAAAAGTTGTTTCTTGAATCACGACCAACAAAGCACACCTCGTCTTAGTGAGCAATGGAGGCTCTTGAATTATGATCTGAAATACTAACTTGGAGTAGGCATAGAAGAACGGATGTTCGGACTTTCATGCATGTTAATTCCAGGGGGCCAACTAATATAAGGAGTCTTTAGATGTAGAAGGAAGTAGAACAGTCAGGAAAGTTGCATTTTTTAGGAGATCAATATGGCAGCCTCTATAGATGCATACTGAAAGGTGTACATCTTTCACAGCTAATTAGGTGCCTTACTCAGTTCAAATGAGGTAGGAGAATAATCGTCAATAGTTATGTTTATATATTGGCAGCAGAACCACTTTCCTCCAGGATCCAACGGTACATTCGTCACAAAGTTTGGCTGGTTTAACGTCTGCCACTCAAGCTCTCCAGGATCTCGCTTTTCTTTCCAGTTATTTCCAATCAAGAGCAGTTTTTATATTTCTCATTTCAAATTTGTAGCAGATTCTCCGATATTTTTCTAAGACCTTCATTTGCCAACTTTCACCATCTGTAAAATTTTTGACTTCATAAACACCAAAACATATTGGTAGCAAATCTGCTTGGATTTGCCAAATTTTGATATATTGGTCCCTCACTGAGATCACAGCAGAACCACAAGTAGGACCAGAAATTCCAGGAGGCGCCAGAGTTCTCTTTCTGCACAGTCTCGTGTTCCATTCACCGCGCTCATTTCTGCTAATCAGTCGCTCGGGTCCGAGGTGTAAACAATGAGCTAATTTCCTTTGCCTAACGAGACATCTGCTCGAAATCTTTACTCAAGGCAAACGTAGCGATGTCAGTGCAGAAATATGCCTCTATATAAGGGTGAAACGTGTTATTCTTGTTACATGCCGGGCCACTGAAACAGCATTTCGTCCTCAGACGCCATTCGTTTTACAGACTTCCAACTGGAACGCAGAATTAGCAAAAATAAACATATGTAAAAATATGTTATCCTAGGGCGACATACATGCACTCAGGGGCCAATGAAGGATAAAAGGGAAATGACATCACTTGTTTCTTTAAAATCTCCATGGTATGAAAGCGCTGTAAAGGCACACAAGGCACATAAGTAAGAGGCTATAGGGAGGATTTGAGTCCTGATCACCATAATTCTGCATCTACTGGAGCAAATTAAATCAGGAAGACTAAAAGTGAACAGAACTTTTTCAACTCATGAAATACATAGCTGGCAGCTGAGCAGGGACCGACTACTGAAAAGGCCACAAAGGCTTGGGTCTTGGGTGGCTGCTGCCCAACAGGGTGGTTGGATCTGGAAGAGGAGTAGCTGCATATGGAAAAGTAAGCTGCAAATTACATAGAGAGGCTACAAATGGGGAAGGGGGAATGTCAACCCATAGAAGAGACTTGCTGTTGTCCAAGGAGCTGTACATGAAAGAGAGGGCGGGGGGGGGGGGGGGGGGGGGGGCAGTCCTTGGATGTTACACATGGTAGAGGAGGGCTACACATGCAATGGAGGGGACATGGCTGCAGATGAAGGTGGATCTTATACAAAGGTAGTCTGTAGGTGGTACAATAATAAGTCTAGTCTTGGTCATGACCAGGTATCATCCTCCCAACTCAAGTATTTCCACCTTACACTCTGAAACCTTGGGGTTCTGGTTGTGTACTGGATGAGCTGGGATGTATCTAACTAACATCACAAGAACAACAGCAAAGTCCATAGACTTAGAAACATAACTACTTTCCACAACATACTATGCAGGTTGCAACTGGCATCTATTTTATGGTGTGGTTTCTGGCTGGTTGCCATGGCCAGCATTAGCATGTTCTAGTTTTTGTTTACTGCGGAAAAATTCCCCCCTCCCTTATCCTTTACAGATATGCATAAAATCCTCATATATTTTTAATGTATGGAGGAACAGGGCAACTAAATATAGTATGTACCATGTGTTCTAAGAAGACATAATGAATATTAATAAAAATGTGTTCAAAAGTTCAGTAAAACTTTCAAATAGAGGAACTCCGGTTTTGATAAAAAATACCGATAGAACAAGAAGGAAGGTCACATGCACAAAAGCAGTCTTTGCTGAAATAAAAGACAACAGCAGCTCATTGGTAAGATTTTAAACATGTGACCAGCGACAAGAGCAGCATTTGTTGCCACCTGACTGAATCTCTGGTTTGGTAAAACATTACATAAAGTTTTTTGTACCAAAGAAAATGCATTTGCAAAACACAAATGAAATAAAACTACTGCAATGATGCTCCTTGATAAGGGCCGTTATTGTTTGATGATCTTAAAGTGGACCTGAACTCTTGCACAGGACAGAAGGAAAACAGATAATTTATACCTGTATGTATTTATAGAGTTTAAACTGTCTAATTCCCTCCTCCTCTGTGACTGATCACAAATGTAATTTGCTCTCTCAGCTGTTTCAGCTGACTGCCTCGGCAGAGCAGCTAATTTCTAAACACAGGCTGTTAACCCTATGTCTGCGTCCATGAAAGCAGGAAGTAGACACTGCAGATTTATTGTAGGATTTGTATCAGGTGTTACAAATAAATGTTTTTTATTTAAAGGTTATTATGCTGTTGCTCATCTTTTAGAGCAGAGAGGAAGTTTTAAGTTCAGTTCTGCTTTAATAGGAAGGGGCAGAGTTTTTAGCATATCTGTTTTATTTACTTATTGTATTTAACACAAAAAAATGTAAATGGTTTTAGAATATTTTACCAGGAGCATTAATATTGCACTGCTGACCTGAAGTCTTGCAACACAGACTAAAAAAACAACACACAGGGCAGTGTCCAGGCACAGGCTATCTAGGCAGAGGTCTGGGGTGCCCACTACTGTACAGGAAGCAATAATGCAACCTCCATATAAACCGTACCCAGCTTCTTAGCTCTGCCATGGCGTAGCTTTCAGTCTCCTGTCACCACTGCAATCAGCTGTCCAATAAGAGCTGAGCTCCGTGCTCTGGAGAGAAGCCAATCACAGTGATTACAGTCTAAATCTGGTCCTCATGGGGCCAGAGCCTTCGCACCCCAAAGAGGTCTATGAAATGTTTTTGAGGCAGTCTGCAGTGCACAGCACAGGAAATTCCAGCTTTTGCAGTACCCCTGTGGTGTCATACAGCTTCCCAGTGTCCCCTGCACTGTAATCCTTGGTGAATGCTGCTGCACGTTCCAGCAGTGGGTTGTATCCCACATGTTCTCCCCTCTTCCAGACTATAGAATATGTGAGTGCGATGATGTATTTCAGCATTCTAGTGTTCCTTGTAGTGTAATCCTTGTTCAATGCCATAGTAGTTCCCACAGTGGGGGTGAATCCTGCAGGTTCTTCACCCTTCTCATGTCTATAGAATATTTGTATGTTGGGGGGTGTGACACAGATTGTATACATATGAATTGGCCGCCGAGAGACTTGGGCGCAGGATACAGACTGCATTGCTTATCCTGCTGCTGCACAAGTCCCGGCGGCGTTAATTACTATTCCCCCTCTAGGTCCACGTGGCTAGTGAAAAATAATTTAATTTGGCTTCCAGCTATTGCTGGAAGGCGAATTACAGTGTTTTAGAAGCAACTTTAGCTCCGTCTTCAGATGGCACCGAAGTTACTGACTGTGCGCCGCTATAGCTGTAATTCCTATTACGGCCTATGGTGGCGCCAGCTGCGCCCAAATCTCCTGCACTCTAATCACAGTGCTCGGGAGGGGGTGACACAGATTGCCTTGCATGTCCCTCCATTTGCTGAGATATGGTTATCCCCTATTGCTCTTCATGAAGGCATCTTTGTGTTAGAAAAGCAGACAGCGGTACCACAAGATGTTTCTTGAAGTTGTTAGTCAGACCAATAAGTCAGCCTCCAAACACGTTCGTTTGTGATATTTCATTTACCAGTTTTAGTGCTGAACGTTTTTAGCAAAACAAAAATAAAATATAATTTTACATCACCTTTACCATGGAAAAATACATAAGGAGTTCATCCAAAGAGAAAAGCACCCCCAAATACTAGCTCTACAGATCAATATTTCTGTGCAGACACAGGCCACATTCAAGATCTGTTTACTAAGTTGTAACATTTACTAAAAATATGACCACGATGTTGGAGTCCTCTTAGTGCACTAATCTCAGCGTTCCCCTACAGAGCACAACAATCATGCAATCACCTCTACAGAAGCCCTTGTAGCTATGGTTCCCCCCCCCCCCTCCTTGGAACTGGTAAAGTAGAAGGAAAAGCTCATTATCCTACTATAAGGCGTTGATCATTATCCAGTTACTTTAGTTGCAGCTCTGCTAACTATTTTTCCAAGTATGGCCAACCATGATTTCTCTTAACATAAGAGACCCCTTATTGATATAAAAAATTGCTTCAAAATTTGAAATAGGAACTGAAAGAAAGTTGTTGGGGGGGGGGGGGGTGTTGAACAAATCAAAACATTGCAAATCAAGAATTAAAAATAAAATAAAAGTGAGGTTTGAGCCACAGTCTGCAGGTCATCTTTACTACTGTCAGACATGAAAACAACAAACAGCACCAACTGCCATTATCAATAACACACCCACTAACAATGTGGTAGGCTAAAAGTTTTTTTTTTATACATATATAACCACAGATGGAGATACTGCTTGTTTGGTGGTTGGAGCAGCCATTATTTACCACAATGCAACGAGGTTCACAGACAGGAAACTGTCAGGGCCATGGCTCTGACATCACTCTGTGGGAGGGGTTTCATGACAGCCACACAGACTCCTGATCTATTCAATAACAGATTTCTTGTGGTAAAGGGGGCATCGGCTACTGACTGCAGTTCAACCTTGGGTTAAAGTTCCTCTTTAAGGTAAGCTAAATGCCTAGTCTGAAATTATTTTTTTTTTTCTTCTTTAAATTCTACTTTTAAGAGCTGGAGTTCAAGGACACACATACACACCCTTGCAACAATATTTTCTAACAATCTACCACTAACTTTGACAGCTTAGATACAGCAAAACCATGCAATTAAAGTTCCAGACGCCTGTGGTCTGCTTTCTATCACACCAGCTGTTCTTACATTATGTACATGTTGTACAGTCTGGAATTTACACAGTCCATTCTCGATCCAATACTTAGAATACGATGAATTATTACAAATGTTCTTTATATGCAATGATATTTCAATAAATGTTCAGAACAACAAACAAATGTAAAAAGGCACACAGCTAAACAACCACAAACTTAAACAATGGAATGGAATAAGACATCTGTTATGGCAAATCATGATTTCTCTTTGAAAACGGAACTTAGTACAATAAGGGTGTAGAACGTAAGTTGGTGCTTACCCATATATCTGTTTGCTGTAAGGTCAAAAACAAAATGAGGACTGTTTGGCAGAAAGAATCATGTTTAAAACAACAACAACTTATTGTATTGTGACCTATGTCATCTATGAAAGAGGACGCTAAAACAGCGTACGTCTTATCAGAATAATTGAGGGGAGGGGGGGGCTCCTCGGCTAAGGCCTCACCTCTGGGTCCTGTAATGACAGGTCGATGATGCTGTGTAAATGCCGTTCCGAGGGAAGAGGTCTGCGAAGGAGAAGGACTGCTGAAACCAGACTTCTCTGACTTCTTTAAGGTAGGCGATGGCATTCCTGGCAAGAATGATTGATAAGTGCAATTTAATAATGCTAAGTCATGGAACCACAGCCTATGCATTGTGAACGTGGCTGCCAAAGCAAGATTCGTTTAGCGATACTCAACTCCCTAAGTAACACCCTCGGCAAGTATGATTGACTTGTGCCCTTCCAAGGTGGAGAGCTCAAGTTGGCCATCGTTGGTCTCTAAACTCTTGCTGATCTGTCTAATTTCATATCATCTGTCAGGGATCTTCGGACTGACCAGCCTGCAGGGTGGTGTAAGCAAAGTAGAAACCAAAGATGAAGGTTAAGTTCTGAAGGTTCCGTATTTTACCTGGGGCAATGTTCAGATAGTGTTTTTCTATTTCGCGGTCATTAAAATATGATGATAAACATTGCGTCTAGCCTATGAATATGTATTTACGTTTTTGAAGTTTGTAAACTCTTGAAGACCAGAAGCCTATGTTTCCAGGTAAGGAACAGGCTTTGAGATAGCAAAGGTTGAGTATCGCTAAACAAGCCTTTGAGGGAGCAAAGGGAAGAAAGACAACAAGATATCAGAAGCAAAGTTAATTTGTACATTAGCAGAAGGTTAATTGTCAGTTTTTATGGTAAGGTAACATTCAGAGAGTAGCAAAGAGAAGAGTGATGGTGGTTTTACTGTGCATTTAATGAAGGACCTTCCTACTCTGAAGGGACATGTGATTACAGTAATTGTGAGATTCCAGCAAATTACGACTGGAATTTTCAAAATTGTGTTTGCCTCCACTACGTGCATTTTTTTTTTAACTTATCTACTTTTTCTAGGATGTGGTGGTCAATACTTAGACCACACAAGTATTTGCATTAGCAAGTCAGACATCTAGAAGCAAGCATGTAACTAGTCACTAAGGCTCACAAGGAACACTCTGTTCTAATATATTTCAAGAAATACAGCTATGTATGTTGAGCAGTTAAAGGACCATGAGAGATTAGAGAGTGTTTTAGCCATCAGGAACAAATAGGGCCAAATGATATTAGTACTTAATGATACTAGTACTTAAAGGATGCCTCTCCTTTGAGGAAGAATGCAGGGTTGAATTTGGCATTTAATGCCCCATTCCGAAATAAACCAAGAATTATCAATATAAGGGTCCGTACAAGTACATGAAACTTAAACTGAAAATTGGCAGTCAAGGTTGACCCACTAAGGGGACTATCTGGCTCCCTCCCACAGTGTCTAGGAGCACGGATTTTGGGACTTTATCCCTTTTCACTCACCCTCCAAGAATGTGCCAGAGGACTAGTGTGGCTATACCAGATCAACCGTTCTCATGAAGAATCTGGAGTCCACCTGGTTTCACAGTACCACCAAAAATTCCAGTTCTGATTTGGAGGCAAATATACCAATTTTTTTAATGTAAGTATGTATTCCATACATACATTTAATGTTGCATCTATACTATTTTTTTTAATGTATTCTATCTAGTTTATATCTGTTTTGTGGGGCAACAGGGGGCAGGGAAATTATTTTTTTTCCTTTACAGAAAAGACAGTTGTTCTTGCCTAATTGTTCCTTTTGTTTCTCTTGCCAGGTAAATGATGAGGACATCTTTATTTGTGTTTGAGAAACCTAAACTGCAGAGGGTTTATGAAAATTAGACTACAGAGTAAAGGCCAGCGCCACTCAAATGGGGGCATTTCATTGTATGAATAAAAATCATGCTGCATCCAACGATGGTACCCAATGTCTCCTTGGAAACACCAGTGACAATTTTTCCTACAACTGATAGAGATTAGGGATGGATTTCCCATAACCTAGAATAAATTATCTG
Source organism: Hyperolius riggenbachi (assembly GCF_040937935.1). Classification (NCBI taxonomy): domain Eukaryota; kingdom Metazoa; phylum Chordata; class Amphibia; order Anura; family Hyperoliidae; genus Hyperolius; species Hyperolius riggenbachi. Next base: position 59,164,852 of record NC_090651.1, read on the forward strand.
GCTTGCCAGTGACAATGTGTAATTTTTTAAGGGCGTGTTTATGTGGTAGAGGCTGAAGAAGAAACCAGAATCAAGTTGAGTACCCATAGGTTCCTAAAACTCAGACTGGACTGAAAAATTATGGAGTTTTAATTTGCAAGCTCTGTGGGGAGAGGGGAAGGTCGGAGGGCTAGGAATTGGGTCTACTTCTCTGCTGAGTAAGTACTTGCATCAGTTAGAGAAACTCTGGATACATGTACCGTAGGTCACCAGAAGTCTGGAGCGGGCACTATAATCTGTGTGGAGCAGTGCTGTGTATAAGGATGCGATTGAGTCTGCAAAACAAGGCCAACTGTTGACCTTAAAGGGATGGTCCAAGCAAAATAAAAAAATGAGTTTCACTTATCTGGGGCTTCTACCAGCCCCATGCAGCCATCCTGTGCCCTCGTAGTCACTCACTGCTGCTCCAGTCCCCCGCTGGCAGCTTGCCGACCTCGGAGGCCGGCAGGCCGCATTGCGTACATTTTTACGCATTCCCGCTAGTGCAGGAACATTAACACATACATTTTTACGCGTTAGTGGTGCAATGCGTAAAAATGTATGCATTGAACCACTAATGCGTAAAAATGTATGTGTTAGGCTTCTTGCACACCAAGACGTTGCGTTAGGTGCCACGTTAAGGTCGCATAACGTGCACCTAACACCGTATGGTGCTGCAAGAGCCGACGGTAGAGTGAGCCGCGTTAGGCGGCTCGATTCCTATAATGTCTCCCAGAGTGGCGCTGATTGGCCAGCGGGACCACGTGATGCGGAGCGAGACACTCCGCATCACGTGGTCCCGCCGGCCAATCAGCGCCCGCCAGTGCAGTGAATATTAAGTAGCCATGTGCGCGGCTACTGTAGCTGGCTCTCCCCCCCCCCCACTGCGCATGTGCAAACAGTCTAACGCGGCTATAGCCGCTCCAACGCCGTAGCATGCTGCACTTTGCGGAGAACGTGTAGCGTTACATGTAATGCAACGTGGGCTGTGTGAACAGCCCACTTGTGTTACATTGCTGTGCGTTGGGGGAGCTAAGCAGCCTTAATGTTCCTGCATTAGCGGGAATGCGTAAAAATGTACGCAATGCGGCCCGCCGACCTCCGAGGTAGGCAAGCTGCCAGCGGGGGACTGGAGCAGCAGTGAGTGACTACGAGGGCACAGGATGGCTGCATGGGGCTGGTAGAAGCCCAAGGTAAGTGAAACTCATTTTTTTTATTTTGCTTGGCCCTTCCCTTTAAGTTTGAGACATATTTGACAGAGCAGAAATCTTACGACTTGTGAATCTAAATGGCACATAACTCTTAAGCACACTGCAATTGAAAAAGTGACCAAAAAGTAGGTGAAAAGGTACTGTCAAAAAAGTATTTTCTTGCTCTCTGGTGGCTTAAAGGGCATTTTATTGATAAGGTGTAAAATATCACTTAGGAAAAAGTAAATTTAATAAGGGCCAATATGTTTTTCCCTTTCATTAGTACAGGGGCATTATGCTCGTTGTCAAGGTCTGGACTAGGGATAGTCAACGAGATGCAAAAAATCTCAAGGTGATGCAGGACTATGCATTTTTTATGCAACTTCATGCAGCTTGAAAGTGGACCACTTAAATTTTACCTCAGCAGGATTTGATTGGTTCCTATTCAAGCTGCATATAAAAAATTTGCATAATGCTCTATCAACTCGAAACTATTTGCATCTCATTGACCAGCCCTACTCTGGACAAACCTGACAAAGGCATACCTGTAATGGGAATATTTTCAGCTAAGTAGGTTTATGACACCTCAGGTTGACATTAGTAGATATAATAAGCAAGTGATTGCTTTAGTCTAACTGTGAAATCTCAGTTTTGGGTGGAACTGTCCTTGGAATAATGAATGCATCCCTATATGTCCTGCATGTCCGCAACTTATTTAAGTAAGGCAAAGGGAACTGTGTGATTCTACACAATGTAAAGACTTCCAACACAGGAAACCAACGTTTGCCTGTCTCCTCTCTGGCTTATCAGTGGTATATTTAGAAGTGTGCATGTATGATAAGTCTATAGGAACTGACAATCAACAGACACAAGTAGACGGCTCAGTAGAATGACCGGAAGTGGGAAGAGAGACAGTCGTGTTAGTGAAGGCAGAGCAATTAATCACATTCGGAAATCATGGTGCAATCTGGCATGCTGCATTGGCAGGAGGGAGCTCCGGTTAGTAAGAATGGTGCAATAAAAAGGTTTTATAAAGAGTTAGTACGGTGAAGAGGCACATCGAGCATGCAAATAAACATTCTGACATTCGTATGATTCCAAACACAGCAGCAAATATCAAACATTTCTGCTGATGCCACATGTAATGCTTTTCTCCTCTCTTTTGATTCACGGAATTATTTTTTGAGTCCTTCTTTCACTCCAAACCACCCACTGATCAATTTAAAGGACACCTGAAGTGAGAGGTATAGGGAGGCTGACATTTATTAATTTTAAAAAATACCAGTTACCTGGCAGTCCTGCTGTGCTGACCCTCTGCCTCTAATATTTTGAGCCATAGCCCCTGAACAAGCATGCACCTGTTTCAGGTGTGGGATTCACTACTGCAGCCAAAAATATTAGCAGCATTGCCAGGCAACTGGTATTGTTTAAAAGACAATAAATATGGCAGCCTCTATATACCTCTCTCTGCAAGTTACTAAAATTGAAGTGAGAGGAGTATTGAGGCTACCATCTTTAATGATTTTCAAAAACACCAACTACTTGGCTGTCATCTGATGTTTAGAGTCACATAACTGTAGCAGGCCTGCAGATCACCTGATCAGCATCCTCGCTCTGAGTCAAGGCCATACGCGCACACACTAGGTTTGTTTTTGGTCTGGAAAAACTTTTTAAAAAAAGAAGGATAATTTTGCCGGATGAGTGACATTGTTCGTGACCCGTCAAGTCAGATTACTAACAACCGAACTGTTGTTCTGTTGCAGTTCTTGCGCCATAGGAAAGAATAGGCAACCCAAGAACAATTTTTCAGGGGTGACAATTATTGAATGTGTGCACGTAGCTAAAGCTGACTCCGAGGATATCAGAGGTGAAGGATCAACACAACAACCAGTCTAGTAGCATTTTCTAAACAATGCTGGCCATGGAAGAGTCCATGTTCCTCTCACTTCAAATGTTTATTAAATAGAATATGTCTTAATATAGATGGCTGAGTGAGAAGCCATTGCACGACAGCAGGGGCCATGCCATGAATGAAAGCCAGCTTCTGTTTGGTTTTAGATCATTTCTGGCTAGTAAAATAGTGTACGGTTGGCAAGCAGCAGGTTATGCTGGGATCTGTGGTTCCCTGCCAGATGACGAGGCATCCAGGTTTTGGCACAAAGAAATCAGGATCCCAGTTTATAAAAGACTATCTTCCCTAGAACTTATGTGTACAACACAGACCTATTTTGGTAAACTGAGAAAAACATTAAGTGGTCATCAGAGATTGGTGACATTGTGTGATATGACACAGCCATTTTCCATCATTCCAAGGCATGCACAATCTTTTATTTATTTATAATTATTTATTTTAAATGTGAACAGCAGCAATGCAAGCGCCATGGACAAAGTCAGAGGTCTTCCTTGTTGGCAGAAGTCAATTCTGATTCGCAGTGGAGTTTCCCCAGCGGGAGTCCACAAAGTCAACACTTCGCAAACCTCCTGCCTATCCTCAGGCAGAACACCAAGATTCAACAATAAAAAAAGACCATTGCCATATTAAAACATCCAAAACACAGACGATAACGCTATCTTACGCGGCTACACACTGGATACATTTTTTTTAAAAAAAACACTTTCTATGAAGTAGCAAAAGAGGTTACAGTAGTGTTTTTTCTCCCCCCCCTTAAAAGTTCAACACTGACTTAGTAAGAAAACGTGTTAAAGTTCAACTTCAGGAATAAAATGTGTCATGTAGAGCAGTGTTTCTCAACATTTTATTGGTATGTACCCCTTTTAAAGCCCTGTACTCACCAAGTACCCCCTAGCATAGTAAACATTATCACGAGTACCCCTTGACAAATATATATTTAATCGTAATACATGATAATTGGTTCTAAACAATTTCCAAGCATTTGCGATTGTTTTTAATCAGCTAAAATACTAATTCAGTGTTATTTAAATAAGATTTATAATTTTCTAAAACCCTACATTTGTTATTCTTGGTTAACTATAACAAGCCCCCCTGGAACCATCAGAATTACCCCCTGGGGTACGCGTACCACACAATGAGAACCTAGGATCTAGAGGACTGGCGTCATTCCCTGTCCTGAGAGAAAGTGGGTAAATCTCTCCAACAGAGGCTTAAACAAATACTGGTAACACATTTTTTTCCCTACAGTGGAAAAGTTTTTTCAAGTTCTTCATTTTCTGTGCACAAATGACGGACTATCTCCCAAGTTAGGACAAAGACAGACGTAATATCCCCAAAAAGGTTGAACACTTCCCTACACTAGTACATAGTACAATAATATTTCTGTTTGAGTTGGGTTTTAACCACCCGTGGTTTGACGCAGGTCTCACATCCAGTTTAGTGCTCCTGTAGGTTCCTGGATGGGAGACTCACATCCTGCACTAATTGCCACCTCTGCACACATGCTCCCAGGCAAAATAAAAAAATAAATCTAAAACTTTTTAAAAGTTTATCAAAGTAACAAAAATTGTTTTTTTTTTCCTGCACAGAAGTTTTAACCCTTGCCTTAAAGTGACCCAGAGATGAATAAAACCCCCCTTTTTTAATGTACCCGGGGCTTCCTCCAGCCCCAGAAGCATGGATGCGTCCCTCGTCGTCCTCACGTGCGTCTCCCGAAGGTCCACCCGGAATCCTCCGTGTAGCCGCAACAAAACCACGGTAAGCGGCTCAGTCTGACTAAGTGATGTCAGCTGTGGCCTTCTGGGCTTGCAGAAGGCCCTCTGCTGACATCACACAGCTGCTTCCCGGAGCAAATTGTGGCTTAACGGAGGACCGCAGGAGGACGGCGAGGGTCGCATCTGTGCTTCTGGGCCTGGAGGAAGCCCCGGGTGAGTAAAAAGAAGGGGTTTTATTCATCTCTGTGTCACTTTAAGATCTGTTGACACTTGTAATAAATGTCCTGCCACTCGTAGCGATTGGATGATATCACTAAGGCGACAGTTTGGGAACACAATGCTGTATAGATGCATTACTGTGCTGTTGCCTATTGTTACATCTGTACAGTACTGGGGGGCCCCAAACTGCGCACGCTAGCGATTGCATCCAATTGCTACAGACGCACAGGCTTTAAATAATGGTCCGCTACATGCACAACTAGTATTGAAATATGTCACATATGGTATCATTTAAATCGGGACAAGCCCCAAAAAAGGTTTTGAAACGGTTTATAACGGTGGCACTTGTCATGTGAAAAATAGGAAGTGTGAAACTAAAATTAAACAATTCTTGAAAAAAAAGAATTACCCAAAGAAAACATATGTCATCCCGAATAAGACAATATACATATATTATTTTGAATGCATAAATATTATAAAAGCTACTGTTGTATAGACAGCAGAACAGCAATTGTCAGGAACCTTGAGGGCCCTTCACTCTATGGTGTTGCGGTAAGTTTTCTTACCGCAAGAGGCCACCAAGTCAATGAAAGTCTATGGAAGCTTTCATACTTAAAGCGATGTGACGCGCTGCGATGGAAGTGGTTAAATCGCTGCTTACCCAAATTAATCTGTGCGTTACTGCATGATCCGTGCCTAATGCATGTCTATGGCGATGCATTAAGTGTGAATGTAAGGTGCGACTCAACTGGAATCCTGGTGATGTACTTCCTGTGCAGCAGGAAGTACATCACCAAATGAGGGCGGGCCTATGCACATAACCCTGTTGGCGCACTCTAGCCCAGGGTCATATAAGGTGCAGATCTGTGCAGTGCGCGTCTTATAAAGTCCACATACAACCTAATTAAGTCATCTTGGAAAACTATTGCTGGGCAGACGTCAAAGCTTTATTCATATTTTCCTATGATCCATTCAGTGGACTACAAAGACTTGTTGTAGCTCTCCTTGCAAAATCACAATACAGGCAAATCAAGGGAAATTCCCGAACAATTAGGGGTATTCATAAATAAAAAGCACAGCCCTAGGACAATCATAAAACAGATATTACCTTCCCTGTTACTCAGCACAGGAAGCTATGAGATTCCTATTGACCCCTCCTTTCCTTCCTTGTAATATAGTCATTCCCCTGACGCACTCACACAGTTTCTACAGAGTACTCATAACTGTTTATATATATATTTTTTGCACCTTTTTATTTAGGAACATATGAAGAGATACAAATGACTGTTTCGTCTGTTGCTTTTACACCTACTGGTTTCATTAAGAGGTTCTAAAGTAAAAGAGTTACCAAGCAGCTCGGTGTGATCCAAACCACTAGGAATGTATAGGGGGATAAAAGAGACCGAAAAGCCCTCCTACTAAAAAGCAATGCTTGGAGAAATTTGCCTTCTTAAAACAGAAGGAAACTTGCAATCATTCAGCTATAAGTGAACATTTGTGGTTACCCACAATGCACCACTACTGAATATGCAAATGATCTCTTTTCGCCCCTGTAATCCAGGCAAGCATCCAGAACCGCTGGTGTATAGCAAGCCCATAGTGAAGATAATTAGTAAAATTGCTCATTGTTTACAACATTCAGTTATAGATTATTTAGTCAGTGTTTGCCTATTGTAAAATCTTTCCTCTCCCTGATTTACATTCTAAAATTTATAACAGGTGGCGACATCTTTAGTTCTGCCAGGTGTATGGAATGTTTGTTACTGAGAGTTCAATGCACAGAGGGAAATAGTGTTTTGCTTGGCAGCTGGAAAAAGCTGTTATTTCCCACAATGCAACGAGGTTCACAAACTGTCAGGACCATGGTCATGACATCACACCACACCACACTGAAGGAGGGGTTTTACCACCATATCAGCCACACAGAGCCCCCTGATGATCTATTCGAGAAAAGTTAACGATTTCTCATGGGAAAGGGGGTATTGGCTACTGATTACAATGATGGGCACAGCAGTGGTAGCAGATGTAACCCATGCTGTGCAAACAGTGTAACGCTGCTCCCCTGGTGTTAGTGCCCGTAAAATGTACCCCTGCTTTGTGCATCAGAACTGTAGTCACTAAACGAGTGTACAAAAGCTCTACTAAATTCTGCAAGGAATCCAGTATGTGTGCAGGTGACCCCGAGGTTGTTTAAGACTCCAACACTCCTGATCTTTAAACAACGGTGAACCCCTAACGCCACTCTCTTCTCCTTACCCCTCCTACCAGAAGCTGATCTGATATTCTATCAAGCGGGGCACACAGCAGGAAAATCATCAATGGCAAGTAAATGATGATTGTCTACAACATTTGACTAGTGTAGGCCTAGCTTTAGGCTTCTAGATTTTTTTTAAAGAGACACTGTAATTTATTCAGGAAGGAGTTCAAGGCAAGACTCCCTAACACTGCAGGGTGGCCTCTTGAGCGCGCCCTTAGTGGCTGCAGCTCTTGAGCGCTTTGAGTCCGACAGGAGAAAAGCGCTATATAAATGTTCGGATTATTATTATTATTATTTATGGTAAATTATACAAGACTAGTAGACCCAAGCCCATTTAAAAACGGGCTCTAGGTCTTTTTTTTTTTACCGCCCCCACCAGTCACTGTGCATGCGCGCGCACCCGCAACTGCCCACCCACCCACCTCGCTCCCTGGTCCCTCCAGCTGTCCGTTGTAACAAAACAACAGGGGAACAGGGACGCTGCATAACTTCTGGACGCAGCGACAGAGGCTCATTATTATACAGGATACCCTTTTTACAGTAATTTTCCTGGTTTTAGCATCAGAAACCCTTCTTATAGCTATATATGGCTGTATATGGAATGAAGCCCCGCCCTGCCAGGGATGTTAAGCCTAGGCTGATTATCTATGTGGAATTCTCTCTCACGCTGCGTCACCCCAGATTACCTCAGATAGATTTTATACTCAATTTTCAACTTTTTCAAAGGCAGCAATCTGCTATTGTCTGACTGAACAGCACAGAAAACAGTCAATACATCAAATGACAAAAAAAAGAAGTCGACTCAGAAACGACAGGCAGACAGCTCATTGCTAATTAGATTATGAATTGTATAAAGATACTTCGACAAGGACAAAATGTCTACCGTGCATTGCGGAGCAAGACAAAGCCAACACACCAGGTGGAAACTTTGTGACAGGAATTCTCAGGCTGGAGAGAGGTCTGCTACTACATAGAATAAAGGTGGCCACTAACCCTACATGCCACCTCCGTGACGCTCCTAATGCACCACTCCATTGGCCTCTCCTCCAAAGCAGCAGAACACGTCGCTAGTCTCCAGCCCTGGGGATCGAGTACACATACGGAAATATGCCTGACTACAAGTCCCAGCATTCCTGCACTGCAACAGAGGCACTGTGAGTAACTAAGCAGAATAGGTCTTAAAACTTTATGTGGGAAAAAAAATCAGTTGTAATGTATGTATATTTCTGATACTAAGTAGGACTTCCCTGGAATCCCACAGTCTTAGTTTGGTTAAAAAAATAAGTTTTCAGTTTTGACTGCCTCAAATGAATGATCATTTGTATTTGTCGCCCATACAGGCAAATTTTGAATGACTAAAAACTTTTATCTGATCCCTGCTCTCAAATGGGTTTTTTTCTCAGCCACATAAGAGTTTTATGACCTGTAATTAGTTGTCAGTAAGAGTCATGCAGTCATCTGCAGACCCAGTGCTGAGAAACGAGTAACTGGAGGCGCCCCACCCCAATAATAATAATTAAAAATTGTTTAAAAAGAAGGTAGGAGTTGGCTTACTTTCAAAAATGAGAACGGTCTGATATTGAAATGACAAACAATTCGTTTCATGGCCTGGAGCCACTTCCTCAGGTAAATATATGCCTAGGAAACAAGCATTGCTCGGGGCACCTTTCAGCTTCAAAGGCGATACTCAGCTGTTGGAAAGGGGGGGGGGGGGTGTTTCCACCCCAGCTGGGGAAGGGGGGGGGGAATAAAGTTTTAAAGTATCGTTTTAACATTTAAAACGGTCCCTTTTTTGAGAAACAACCACACTAGCACTTTAGGGGCCGGGTGGGGAGAGTACTTCCCCACAACCATTCACACCGGTAGCATGCTGGGCAACCAGAAAGTGTGAGTACCTATTTTCTTTGTTCTACAGACACGGATACGATTTTCACAAAATAGTATTTTGTGAAAATCGCATCCATGTCTGTAGAACAAAGAATTTTGAAAACACTATACAAGACTGGGCTCCCGTTTTCCCTATGCCTTTTCCTCTTGTTTCTCTGCATAGTGCAGAAAAACTATCACTTGGCGCTCTGGAAAAGAAAACAATGGAACACAGGCTAGTTCTGTGCATGGCTGGGACTGTACACACGTTTATCTCATCATGTCACGTACCCCTCACCAAAGCAGGACATTTTGGTGCACGCTTTTCCCTGTGCTGTGCCTGACCTGGGCGCTGTCCTAGACATAATGTATTGTTTTTAGTGTAATTTGGGTGTCCACAATCGCTGTACAGCAATAAAGATAATGTATTTCTGATTAACGTGCCGACCATTTACCTTATGGACCCCCAATGCAGCAACTCGGAGGGAGAATAGTATTTAAGACCGCCCGGCACTTGAGCGGTAGCCGGCTAAGCTGTCATTTGGCCCACCTGCGCCAAAGTGACAAGGCAGGGAAAATCTATGTATGCTCCCGTACACCTGTATGGCCAGGAGCACAGCTGAAGGCAAGCAGCGCCAGTGTTCTCCCCAGGCTCTTTTAGCCGGGTGCTCCACCCGGCTAATTTTGGTAACTACCAGGCTGTCATCAGCTCACCTCCTCACCTGCTGTACACAGAACTGCGCAGAGAAGCGCCGACCCTGCAATCTCCCGTCGTGCCCCACCCGGCTATTTTTTCATGCCACTCGTCTGGAAAAAAATTCTGGGGAGAACACTGAATACATTTCTCTACTTGAAATATTCAGTTCTAAAAGCAATACTTACAGCTTACACTAATCAACACAACTGCTTTGAGAATTGCGTTCTACCGCATCAAGTGTAAAATGTTTACATCTGACTAGTCTGTAGCACAGAGTACAGTGAGGTATCCCCCTGGTAGCGACTAGACGTTATCCGCACACATTTTATTTGGAACAGCTCAGCGGTGGGGAAAAAAAGTGAGAGATAATCTATGGACCCGCTGTCCCACTTATCAATCACTTTAATGAAAATTGATGAAGACGCCGGGCTGCAGCTTTAACTAATGCATGGAAGGAACGAAAAAAAAAAAAATGAATTAGCCCTGACAAATATTCAATACAGCTTCTTTACGCAGATGCCGTATATCTTTTAAAATGCAGTTACACTAATTACCTCATCCTAATTCTTCATTGGGTGTTTTATTAATAGCCCCGCATATTGTCACATAACACAAACAAATCAGCGGTTATTACGGAGGAGAAAAATTACTCTGGAAAAGTCAAATTATTTCCATTCTAGCTATCGACAAAAAAAGTCGCCAAAGACATAAGGGAGTGTATCTATTGTTTCACGGTTCAAGGTCACGCTGCGCCACTGACTCCCCCAGAAAACTGTATCTTCCTGGCATTTCCTGTGCAAGGACCGAAAAGCGAGCAGAATCCCTGTCCATCATGGTGCTCATGCACTTGTTTTCCCCATTTACACAAAGTTTCTTTCTTTTTTTGAGTTTTGCGGATATTTTCAATGGGTAAGATAGGTGTATGTGTATATTTATTTACACACACGCATATAAAGCTGTATGTACTATATCAAATGAAATCCCCATCTACTCACTAAAAAAAACAAACAAAAAAAACAAAACAAAAAACCCAACAACAACATAGAGTGTCAGCAGACAGCTGGGGGTGACTGAAGTAAATGGGTATCTGTGAATCAATGAAGCAAGTATTTTCCTTTTATTATTTAAAAAATAGTATATATACACACACACACATACTAGTGGACCTAAGCCTTTTTTCAATAACAGGCTCTAGGCCACCCTCAAATCTCCCCTGCCGTCACCACGCACCCACACATGCACATGTCCACCCCCTGGACCCGTCCTCCTCCTGCTCTAAAGTCCGCCCGCGAGCCGCGCATGCGCAGTACACGAAAGCACGTACACAGGGACAGCAGGAGGAGGACATAGCGACACGGGGAGATTAAAGTGTGTGTGTGTATGTATGTGTGTGTATGTATGTATGTATATATTTCAATACGTTTCAAATATAATTATTTGATTAGAATTAATATATTTAAAAACAATGTTCTTAAACTGGTGCTTTAATTACTTTCATCCAGAAGCTTTACTTCCCCGGTAGGACCAGACCACTTGTTATGCTGGGTACACACTGAGATTTTATGGTTGATTTACTGTCAGATCGATTATTTCCAACATGTCCGATTTGCTTTCCGATCGATTTCCGAGCATTTTCCAATCGATTTCCGTTAAAGAGAATCTGTACTCTAATATTCTTACACTAAAAAGCATACCATTCTATTCCTTATTTTCTCCTGTGCCCCTCTGTGCTGTTTCTGCCACTCCCTGCTGCAATCCTGGCTTGTAATTAACAGTTTTAGGCAGTGTTTACAAACAAACTAACCAGCTTGTGATAGGCTCACATAAACAGAGTGTGTGAGTCATACAGAGTGTGCAGGGGGCCTGCAGAGGGTGTGTATTGCTTCTATCCAATCACAAGCAGCTCTACACAATCAAGCCTTAGCCCCACAGACACGACAGTGGAAAGAAGATAAGATTTATTACAAAGACAGTGCAATTAGGAAAGGCTGCAGTAAGCCAGAGCACATTAGAACAGGCATAGTAACTTATAGGATAGAAGAACTAAGGCTGAAAAGTTTGTTACAGAGTCTCTTTAACTCTAATAGAAAATCGATCGGAAAATGCTCATAAATTGATTGGAAAGGAAATCGGACACGTTGGAAATAATCGATCTGACGGTAAACCGACCATAAAATCTCATAGTGTGTACCCAGCATAAGGAGATAGAGATATGTTGTATTATCTGGTAGCTGCACCTAAACAAAACATCTCATTTTAAAGTTTTGTATTCATAGCGCACAAATGTTTTCCATGCGTAATACAAAGCTTCCTAGCAGCTAAAACAATCTGCCCATGTGATCTAAAGGAATAGAACTGAAGGAATTAGGGCCTCACTACGGCTATTCCCGCTAATCGCCAAAGTGCTAGTGCTATTCTAACCCTATGGCAGTGATCTTACTGCCGCGATTGGTGCCAATCGCAAAATGTGTTACCTGCAGCTTTTTGCATAGATTCTGGAGCGATCAAGGTACAGTGCTTAATAAAACGCTGATCGCTATCGCTCAGATCACGGTAGTATTACAGTTTTGAGATTTATAATGTGAATGGGCCCTTAAAAACAGCTGCATCATTACACCGTTCCTGCTATAAGGGGGCAGGGCACAGACCAAACTCTCTGATAAAACTGCAGCATATTAGCTGTATAAGTCGCTGATGCACAAAGTAGCTAATTGTCTCTATCTGGTGGCATTACAAGTACTTTTAGTGTTGTTATCAGCCAATCAAGGTGCTTATACACATTTAAAAATCATCCCTGTACTCACGCTGGATTGATGCTTCCCAATGGGAATCAGCACAGCAATGTCACCCAAGGGATCGGATCCTGAGGTCATACAGATGCAGAGGGCCGACGGAGCAAAGCAAACATGATGTCATGCAGGGCAAGGACGAAGGTATCAGCCGCCATTCGGCCAAGTTGAAGCACTCTGTAGATTGCTAGCTGGGCGGTGGCCGGGACTGCTGTACAGGTGGTCGTTATCAGCCACCTCAGCCGACTTTGATCTAGCGTGATTAAATGCAGCCGAGTTTGATCTAGCACATTAAAGAGCACCTAAATTATACATTACAGTTTTCTTTAAACCTAATAAGTTGCCAAGATATATAAAATCACACATGATAAAGTGTGATTTTCTCACCCTCAGGCTGCGTATTCCACATATGGTCTTGAAATTCCCGCCCCCGGTGTGAAATTGGGCCCTGGCATTTTTTTTCTTTCCAAACCATAGGGGCAAAGGATGCTGGGGGATTGATGTCATAACTCCACCCTCATGCCCATGTGATCTAATCTAGGCAGACAGAGACATATGAAATTAGAATTATAGCAAACAGACATGATAAGACAGGCTACAGCAGTTCTCCTGTCTCTCATCTCTGTTACACACTGTGAAAAGAGAAGTAATTTGATCCAGGCAGGCAGAGAGCAGGGGAGGGAGGGGCAGAGGAGGGAACCTGGCTGGAAGGGAGGACATCATGCTGAGGGTGTACTTCAGAAATAAGGAAGTGCTGCTACAGATATTGATGTGAGTCTGTTCTATCCACTACAATGGTACCCGATGTAAACTTTATATGTTCATCTAACTATACACAGTGCATAGACTGCATACATGTATTGCCATGCAAACCTTTTCTTGGCTGGAAGTGGTCTTTAATATAAATGGCTTAGCCATCTGTACAGGACTGGGAAATTATCTAAGGTTATAGTTGGGCAACAGCTTCACAAAAATCATAAGCGAGTTCATTTTACATGTAAAACCATCATAAATCAGTTTTCAGATTACATCCCAGGACAAGTGCTTAGAAATGTTTTTTTCAACCCTTAGAAAAATATTGGTCATAGGTTTCAGCACTTATTGTCATTACTCACTTTCCAAATAAACCTTTTAAAAGTTGAGTGACGTTGCAAGGGTTTGCTCCCACTGTTATGTATAGTCAGTAACAGCACTGGTGATCCAGGGACCACTTGTGGATCACAGCCACAACGAGCGACAGGATTGTGGCCAACGCAGACGGAAGCACCCGAAACAAAAAGACAAACTGTTCCACATAAAGAACGCTTTCCAATGACACGGGGGTATTTAACAAAACACAGACACCAAAAACTATTCCCAAAGTGACGACTAAGGAAGATTTCGGAGAGGTGCAGTAGACAATACACATGCATTGGAGGAAAGCGGAGGGGGGAGGAAAAAAAAAAAAAAAAAAGATATTTTCTAAAACCCAAAATTGCTTGAACTGTGAAATCAAGTAATGAACAATAGAAAAGGTCTTGTCAGCAGGAATCAGCGACGAGCAGAGTCAGCAATTTCTGCCGAAACCTTATTATGGCCGCGGATTCGATTCTTCATCCCAGCGCTGCCTCTCTCCCAACAAATAAACTGACTTGACCTCCTCCTGTTACTTAATGCAAGTTGCCTGTCATTTTTCACGAAGCTCCCATCTTTCTCCTTGAGAGTCCTTCTGCCCGTACAGAAGGGGAGATACTGGGGAAGCCGAGCTTTAGATAACGTCTTGCATTAAGTGACGGAGGCGGCTCACTGTCCTTCAGCTCTGGACAATGTGAGGTGGGAAGAGAAGGGAAGTACACTTCGGAAGATTGCATTACAACATTTAAAGGGAATCTGAAGAGAAAATAAACTGATGAGATAAAGATTTGTATGTGTAGTACAACTAAGAAATAGAACATTAGTAGCAGAGATAGGAGTCTCAAATTGTTTCCAGTACAGGAAAAGTTAAGCAACGTCAGTTATCTATGCAAAAGAGCTTCTCTGAAATCTCTGACCAAGTTTGGTCAACTACAGTGCTGTTTTCTGAAGCACTCATCTCAATCTGTCTCTCACTGTTTGAACTTTCCTGCAGTAAAACCTTAAACAAAGAGTCATTAACTCTGCTTTGTTTCATAGTTTAAAATACAGAGTGTAGTTTGTAGACTGCAAATATTAGAGAATGATGTAAAAAAAAAAAAAAAAAAAAAAAAAAAGCTATACAGATTGAAAATAAAAATATGAGACTTTTATTTGCTACTAATGTTCTATGAGTTATCCGTACTACACATACTATTCACTATATCATAAGTTTTTGTTTCAGCATCACTTTTAGAAAAATGGGAGTTTTTGGTTGTAAATACCGTATATTCCGGCATATAAGACAACCCCTCAAACTTTTCCAGTTAAAATATACATTTTGATATATACTCGCCCTATAAGACCCTTCTTAACTCTTGGACATTTGTATACTCTACTGTATGTACTGGTGCTATACTGTATAAACAGGTACAGATACTGGTGCTGTACTGTATGTGGTACCCAGTATACAACAACCAAACAATCACGGCAAGCGATGTACCTTACTAGCAATTGGCTGGTTGCTGTATACAAAGCCTTCCCAGTGAGGTGCCCCCTCACCTTGTCATTGAGACCGCGTTTAAGAGAAACTCCAGTGAAAATAATGTAATAAAAAAGTGCTTAAAGAGACTCTGTAACAAAATTTTGAGCCTTATTTCTTCTACCGTATAAGTTCCTATGCCTGTTCTAATGTGGTCTGTCTTACTGCAGTCTTTCCTAGTTGCACTGTCTCTGTAATAAAATCTTATCTTCTTTCCTCTGTCGGCTCTGTCCGGCTCAGGCTGGAATGTGTGGAATGTGCAGCACTGCTTGTCATTGGCAGAAGCTTTACACCCTCCCTCCAAGCTCTGCATGAGTCACACAGTAAGCCGTTCTCAGCCTATCATACTCTGGTTAGAATCCATGTCTTTTGTTTATAAACACTGTCTAAAACTGTTAATTACAAGCCAGGATTGCAGCAGGGAGTGGCAGAAACAGCATAGAGGGGCCCAGGAGAACATAATGAAGAGAATGGTATGCTTTTTATTTTAAGAATTTTAGAGTACAGATTCTCTTTAATTTTTTACAATAATTATGTATAAATGATTCAGTCAATGTTTGCCCATTGTAAAATATTTCCTCTCCCTGATTAACATTCTGACATTTACCACATGGTGACATTTCTACTGTTGGCAGGTGATGTAGCTGCTGCATGCTTTTTTGGCAGTTGGAAACAGCTGTAAATTGCCATTTCCCACAATGCAACAAGGTTCACAGACAGGAAACTGCCAAAAGTACCACAGTACTCAGAGCTTCTTGTGGGAGGGGTTTCACCACAATATCAGTCATACAGCGCCCCCTGATGGTCTGTTTGTGAAAAGGAATAGATTTCTCATGGGAAAGGGGGTATCAGCTACTGATTGGGATAAAGTTCAATTCTTGGTCGGAGTTTCTCTTTAAGTCACTTCTTTCCAGGAATCCTGATAAGTGTATTTTCTACTACCATACTTGTACAGCACCGCCGGTGGTGCTTTCATACGGTCGCCGCATACGGTGGGAATGCAGACTTTTTTGAGGTCCCACCACCGTAGGCGGCAACCACAGATTCTCCAGTCCGGCTTGGAAGTTTCAGCACCCACCCTATAAGACGACCCCTGAGAAGATTTATCTGGGTTAAAAAGTAATCTTATATGCCAGAATATACAGTATTAGTTATTTCTGTGGCCATGCTCAAAATACATTGTCTTTCAGCGGTTTCCTGTCCTATGCTTCCTTCCCAGAGCACACCTGAGTTCAGAGGGCATATTTTCTGCATTATGATAGTGATGTGATCCCTGTCAGCTTCTATGGGAGTGCCCACTTCAAGGCTCGGATTGCAGCACACGTTATTCAGGAGCTGCGTCTTAAAAGCGGACCTGAACTCAGAACTTCCTCTCTGCACTAAAGGATAAGCAACAGCAGAATACTGCTGCCAGACTGCTAACCAACCAACCCGGTCACTGCCACATAACGCCAGTCCTGCACTCCCTTCACTGGCTACCTATAGAATGGAGGGTCCTATTCAAGATCGGCCTACTGACATTTAAATCCCTGAATAATTTAGGCCCTGGAAACATGAAAGAAATGTTGCAGCTGCGTAGCAACCCCCGCATTCTCAGGTTCTAATAATCTAGTCATACCCAGAGTACACTTGGAAACTTTTGGTCCCAGAGCCTTCTGTCATGCTGCCCCTACGTTTTGGAACTCCCTATCTCAACAGATCAGGACAGCTCCATCCCTGGCCGTGTTTAAATCCAGAATGAAAACCCACCTGCTCAGTTTGGCATTTGCAGAATTATAACTTTTGTTGTGTGAATACTTCATCCTACTACCAATTACTGAATCTGAGAGAGCCTAAGCGCTTTGAATCCTATGGGAGAAAAGCGCTATAGAAATGTTATTGCATTGTATTATTGTATTGTATAATAACCTTAAAAGAAAAACATTTCTTTGTTACAGCCGATACAAATCCTGCAATAAATCTGCAGTGTGTCTACTTCCTGCTTTCATGGAAGGAGACAGATCGTTAACACCCCCTGGGCTTCAAATGGGTTTATCTGCCATGGCAATCAGCTGACGCAGGGGAGAGATCAAATTACAACTTGCGATGAGATGCATATGAGGGGGAATTACATAGGCTGAACTCTCTAAATACAAACAGGGTGCATTTCTCTAGGTTTTCCTCCTGTCAGGTTCAGGTTTACTGTCCAAAATTGAACAGTGCAATGTTGTGGTTCAATAGATTTGAATAAATTCATGCAGACATTCCATGTCCTGTGCGGTAGAAATCAATTCCAACTAGAGAGGAATCAATTGTTTAGCCACATTGGAGGGCAATCTATAGGTGTATGGCCAGTATGAGTCTGTATGTGGCTACCTGCCATGTTATTGGTGTATTTCTAAGTTTCTCCTAGCAGCACAAAAGCAGACAAAGGGCTCAGTGTACATGGAATTGCATTAAACACTTATCTGCTTGGGATTAGGGACCAACGTCTGCTTTCTGTCCGTTTCACTGACAGCTCTGTGACAACTGAGTCAAATTTACAGACGCAATTAGCGAAACTGTAACCCCCGTCCAACCCCCCCCCCCCTTCCCAAAAGAAAAACTTTTACCATATCTTGCAAAATATTTTCTTTTATGGGATATCTTATCTAGAGGTCTGACTAGTGAGCTCTGCATAATTTCCTAGCTTTGGGTTAAACAAACAAGAGCAGAAAAGCTTTACAGTACCCCTCCTGTCTGCGAGCCAATCGGCACCCTGGAGCTCTGGAAAAATTCAGATTTTTACAAAATGAAGTCAGTTTAGTCAACATTTAAGACTGGCTTGCTGATCTTGGTAGTTGTATCGCACTGGGATATTTACTGTATAAAACTGTAGCACTGAGAAAGGGTCAGATCCATTACTGTGGTCTGATCTGTTACTGAGGGCATGCTGTCTGATTATGCGATTTAGAGGGCATGCTGTCCGATTATGTGATTTAGAGGGCATGCTGTCTGATTATGCGATTTAGAGGGCATCCTGTCCGATTATATGATTTAGAGGACATGCTTCATAAGGCCTAGCACACATGAGGTGTGTGTCACTTCCTGTCATGCACATCCTGTCTGGCACACAAGCATTACAATGGACTGGAAGGACAACCACAACTCTGACTCATCTTTGAAGAGGGTACACTGGAGTTCAGAATGCCTCGGCATACCTATTTTCCTGCATGAATAAGAAACCCTCATTATTTATGCCTACCTAAGCTAATCATGTGACTGACCTCAGACTGTCATGCGTCCTCCAAGCTGTCTCTGATGGGAATTCTTTTGAGCTTCTGTGTATTTTATTCACACATAAAAGCAAGTTAAAGAGGAACTCCAGTGAAAATAATGTAATAAAAAAAGTGCTTCATTTTTACAAAAATTGTGTATAAATGATTTAGTCAGTGTTTGCCCATTGTAAAAATCTTTTAAAATTCCTGATTTACATTCTGACATTTATCACATGGTGACATTTTTACGGTTAGCAGGTGATGTAGATGCTGCATGCTTTTTTGGCAGTTGGAAACAGCTGTAAACAGCTATTTCCCACAATGCAACCAGGTTCACAGACAGGAAACTGCCAGGAGTACCACGGTACTCAGAGTTTCTTGTGGGAGGGGTTTCACCACAATATCAGCCATACAGCGCCCCCTGATGCTCTGTTTGTGAAAAGGAATAGATTTGTCATGTAAAAGGGGATATCAGCTACTGATTGGGATGAAGTTCAATTCTTTCTCGGGGTTTCTCTTTAAGTAAGCTGAAAACCAGGGAGCTATTAAAGCCAAAGTTTATCCTCCTAAATGTTTCGTCGCTCGGAAAATTAAATAAGGAACTATGCCATTACTAACACAATGCTCATATCTGATGTAGCGGTTACAACAAATTCCCTTAGGAAAATTCAGTCATGTGACCCAGAGATCCCTCCAGAAAGCATGGAGCTGGCAGCAGAACGTGGGTTCCCCCAGCTGGAGAGAAGCTCTCACTCTCTAATTTCCTGGCCAACACAGTACCTCATAAAATACTTATCATTCGGAGACTCTACTGTAACTGTAGAGCTGGCCACAAAGAGTTGATCTTTTAACAGGTGAGGGAGGAGGTGAGAAAGCTCAGGTAATCTGTACTGACAGGGAAAGACTGGCCTCTATAACTGTCTTGCCTGGCCAATGATGGGATGGGGTAAGGGGTCTGGTCAGCTTTTTGTCCAATAAAACTACAGTATACTGTCATCTCAATTGATAATAGAACAAATGAACCAAGACAATTTGCATTGCTATATAATGCAGGATTTACTATCATGTGCACTAAAACATGTTTAGATGTTGGACAAGGGTTTTAAATATCATAAAAAAAATGTGACATTTCTATGGGGCTCCATATTCTCTCAGGCTTTGTAAGTAAAAGTATTTCATTTTTACTGTAGTGCAGTAAAGTAACATCATCAAGAAGAGAAGAGATTCCTCACTGTATAGTCAACAAGGCTGGGGACGTTGCCTCTACACTGTTAAAGGGCTCAGACACACTACAAGCGCTTTTTGAGGGCTTTTTAAAAAATGCTCCCATTGACTTACATTTAAATCACGGTAAAATTGAGATAAAATCACACAATTATGCCATGATCGCGATTTTAATGTAAGTCAATGGGAGCGGTTTTTAAAAAGCTCTCAGAAAGCCCCGATGGCCAAAAAGCGCTCAGAAAAACGCTTGTAGTGTGTCTGAGCCCTAAGACTATTTTTTGCAAACAGGAAGGCAAATTTTTTTTTTTTTTTTTTTTTTTTACAAAAACTTTATTAGTAAAATAAGCAGGTAGAAGTTTAAATAATAAAACCCCGATTAGAAATAATTCATATAGTTCTTAAAAAAAAGTTACATTTATTTTAGCTAAAAATATCACAATAAATAAAAACGAATAAGCTAAATAAATATATATTTTGTATAATCTACTGTAAATGTTTCTGAAAGACAAGGCTGGATCAAGGTGTATGGAGCCTGTAGGTACAGAAACCACAACCCAAACCATGCTCCGTCTTAAAGGATATCCAAGGTAAAAAATACAGATTGAGGCTGGTTTCACAGTGGGACGTTACAGCAGCCAGTAACGCAGCCTAACTCACAGCACTGTAAAATCAATGTGCTGTTCACAGTGCACACGTTGCCTTACATTGTAACGCAGCACGTTTAAACAAAGTGCTGCATGCTGTACGTTATACTGGGCTAAGCTGCGTTAGACTGTTTGCACATGCTCAGTAATGTTGGAGGAGGAGGTCTCTGCACTGCAGAGACTCGTGGTGGGACTGTAGTGTTGTCCGGATCATGACCGAATCGTTCATTTGATCCGGATCTTTTTTGTGAGTCAAATCATCCGGATCACCACAATGAAAGATTCGGTTCACAGTGGATGTCTGTCTGGAAGAAACAGGAACATACAGAATGTACAGTGCAGGGAAAGTCCTGTCCTGCTAGTCATTTCACCCAGTCTGCTTCCCTAGTAAAATGATTCAAATGATTCGGTTCAAAGATCCGGATCTTTTCAATGATCCGATTCAAAGATCCAGACTTCCTATCACTAACCTGGAGCGGCTGCTTTGAGAGCTGCATAACGCAGCTCAATCTGATGTCCAACTTCAACACCACCATGCGTTGCGTTAGGGGCACGTTATGCGACCATAACGTCCCCTAAAACGCAACGTCTTGGTGGGAAAGTAGCCTAAAGGGAACCTAAACTGAGAAGGATATGGATTTTTCCTTTGAAATTAATACCAGTTGCCTGACTCTCCTGCTGTGCCTGTGCCTGTTTCCACTTGTGCGGTGCAAATTTGTTGCGGAAAACGCGAAACGAATTTGAATGCGTATGTGAATTTTACCACGAATTCGTGGGCGTTTTCGCATATGTTAGTAAGTATGTGAATTTAACCATGTCAGTGCCTGCGTGCTTTTACATTGATTTTATGCGAAACCGCCTGTGAATTCGCTGTAAAATTTGCATACGAAAACGCATGCGAATTTCCTATTAAATACATTGTATGCGAATCGCATAGCGGTATGCAAATTCTGCGGGGTCTACCGTGCAGATTTTTTCTGCACAGAAAAACGCTCAGAAATCCTGACAAGTGGAAACAGGTCCATCCACTTGTATTGTCTATGCGAATCTGCATGCAGGAAACGGGCCCTAATAGTTTTAGCCGCAGCCCCTGAACAAGCATGCAGATCAGGTGCTCTGACTGAAGTCGGACTGGATTATCTGCATGCTTGTTTCAGGTGTGTGATTCAGACACTACTGCATCCAAAGAGATCAGCAGGACTGACAAGCAACCGGTATGGCTTAAAAGTAAACATCCTTATCTCTCTCAGTTAAAGGTTTTTTTTAGCGTTACTTACCTGGGGTTTCTTCCAGCCCCTAGAAGTCTACCTGGTCCAGCTATGCAGTTCAAATTGTCTTCCAGTGTACTGCTTTCACTTCCGTAAGATCGCCAACCCCAGTTGGGTTGAGAGGTTCTGCACATGCGCGCCTCTCGCGGCCGATAGGGTTCTGCATTTGCGCAGGTCACAAAGACTTGATCAACTGTGCAAGGGCAGCACAACTGAGAGGCCTGTGGCGTGCCCACGCATGCGCAGAAGGAGGTGACAGCACCTGGAGGACAACAAAACTACAGCGCTGGACCTGATAGACTTCTAGGGGCTGGGTGAATCTCCAGGTAAGTAGAGCTTAATCTTTATTTTTCACCTCAGATATCCTTTAAATCGTGCACCTACCCCTCATCTTCTAAAGCTTTCATTTGAAAATCTAGCACGAAAATCTATCTTGTGAAAATCTAGCACAAGGTCTACAGAAGTCCTGCTCTTCAGTCACCCGCCACACCGGATAATACTTGACTGACCAGCATTGTAGTCTCCACTGCAGCTTGCTTGCCCTGCTCATCACCCCCCATCCCTCTCCTCAGGACAGAACTACTGAACTACTACTAGGCAGAGATGTATCTGTACAAGTCATCATAAAAACGTTATTTGACATAGTCACAAATCATTGTTTCTTGAAACAGAACTAATTGTGTCTAGGCAGCATTGTACCTATAACTAAGTGTGCTTCAAATAAAACAAGGCACTGATCATTAATGCAATCTATTTATATTACCGATTTTGCTTCTACTCCAACATACAATGTTCTCTACTGGTTTTGCTGACATTGCAGAAATAACTCAGCAGCAACACTTTACATTGATGAAGGTTATTGGTACAGAAGGATAATTATGATTATACTAGTATAGAGTCAGCTGGGGAAAGTCTGAAACCGATTACTAAAGCAGAGACCAGCGCAGACTGTAGATTGTTTAGTAAAAGCACAGTTTATACTGTACATACTGAGGTTGACAGGATTGTATTTTGAAAAGGTTGTAAAATAAATAACGCACACATACTGCAATACTGATCAGGGTCTTTTTTTAAGCTCACTTATGCACTCTTCAATGGAAATACACCACTATGATGGATGTCTTTTCAATGAAAGGTTTTTGTATGTTCTCCTCTGTAGTATGATTAGCTACATACCTTTACTGTGTCTCTGTGAAGTTCCATTCCTCATGTATTCCCACTTCCTCTCTGTAGACAGGTGTCCTTCAGAAGAGAACATATAAATACCTTTTATTTAATAAGACATCCAGAGTTCAGAGGAAAGCCTTTGTTCAGGGGGTGTTTAATCCAGCTCTATCCCTACTTCATCATGTCAATCTATCTATGCAACAGCAAAATCATTTTACATGGGAATTGCAGCTATTCTATTGGTAACAAATTCAGGTAGATGAATCAATGTGGATTTCAAGACCTACCTTATCTGATGCAGGAGTCAGAGGGAAATTATTAGAGGCCACTTCCATTGACAACCAAGGGAGAATGGGCGAATGTGAAATTCAGTTTTGACTGAGGGACAACTGAAACTGAGCATTGGTGTATGCGGCCCACATTAGCTGGGTCAACTCACCTTGGTCTCTGTCTTTGGCTGCAGCACTGCATGCCCCTCTACATTCTCTCGATACTTCCTCCTTCACAACCGGAAGTATTGGGAGGATGTAGAGTGGCATGTAGTGCTGTGGCTAGAGGCGGAGACTAAGGTGAGTCAGTCCCCACTGTTGTGGCCACCCTAAACTAATGTTCAGTTTTGCCTGAATTTCACATCTGCCCACTAATCCTTGACAGCAGAGAAAAACTCCATATTTAGGCTGGGTTCACATCACGTCTATGTGGTATTGTATGCAGTGGCGTAGGTAAGGAGTTGTGGGCCCCGATGCAAGTTTTACAATGCCCCCCTTCCCCCCCAGCACTCTATACATAGCAATTGATACGGCACACCAAAACCTGCCAATGGCACCTAGTGTCAGAGGTGCAAGAAGGGGATGGGGACAGTTTGTTAATGATTAGCACTATTCAAAGTATCTATAGAAGTGATTATTATGAGCATAGGACCAATAGAGAGCTAATATTGTAATTGAGGGAGGGCCCCTCTGGCCCAAGGGCCCCAATGCGGTCACAACCTCTGCAACCCCTATTGCTATGCTCCTGATTGTATGTATGTATGTACAGATGGACAGGGATGAGCTGGCGAGTATGAAACAGATCCTGTGTTTTGTTGGGCATGGACTACGCCAGAAAGTTTTAGGTCACTGCGCGCTACCCTTCCTCTTACTGACACTTCTGCCTTCACAGGGGAACATCTACTTGTGAAAGCGGAAGTGTCCGCAAGATGGAGAGCAGCACATTGGTGAGACTTTGCGACAGATGAGTGGACACTGAGTCCGCCAACATGCAGTCTTCAGTTTCATAGTCGCCTGGCTCATCCTTACTGACTGATATATGTATTATCGCTGAAAGGGACCATTGCAGAGTCCACTACCGCTCCAGAGTGGAACTGCGCCAATCAAATGAATGGTAACACAATCCGGTCTCTCGAAAAACGCATGCAAGTCAGCCTTTTTATCAATGGACTGCAGCAGCCTCAAAACGGAACAGTTCTCAACTTTTTCATTCACGGTCTGTTGCTCGGACCTACAAAATGCACTGCAGCAGACATAACATGAACTGAGCCTAATGCATCAGCTTTAATGCCCTCAGCTTTCATTTCGGAGGCACGTCGCTTACTAGGCTCCTGGGCTTTGTCTAGCTCTAGCTTAATTTATCATAGCAGGAGAACTGAAACTTTCATTTTAATTAAGGGCGCTTTTTAGATTCCTTTTAGACTTATTTTTATTCTGAAATATATCAAAGAAAACATATCAGTTGTAGCTGATGATGGGGTAAACTGAGACCATCCTGCAATTAGCTCAGATCACATCCGACGTGTGAGGTCTTCCTGTCAACGCCTCGAAATAGAGTGAGCATTAATGAGATGCCAGAGATGGAGATCGGTTTTTGCATAACAGATTTGAAAACTATTCCTCTGATTTTGGAATACGAGGTGTGAATTTAACTGTGATGTCTGTCAATAAATCCACCTAAACTGGTCAATTAAAGTGAAACTCCAAAACTTTTTTTTGTGTGTGGCGTAAAACAAAACTACTTTGTCTTCACCAGGAGATCTACACTTACTTCCCATGGAATTACCGGCAACAGGAACCTCTCTAAAGTGGAGACAAGTAGATTTATCCTTACTTCCTGTGGCATTACTGGTAACAGGAACCTCTCTACAGTGGAGACAAGTAGATTTATCCTTACTTCCTGTGGCATTACTGGTAACAGGAACCTCTCTACAGTGCAGACAAGTAGATTTATCCTTACTTCCTGTGGCATTACTGGCAACAGGAACCTCTCTAAAGTGGAGACAGGGAGATTTATCCTTACCGTATTTTTCAGACTATAAGACGCACTTTTTCTCCCCCAAAAGGCGTGAGAAAAAGTCCCTGCGTCTTATAGTCTGAATATCAAAGCATCTGTGTCCGTCCGCCCGCATTGTGTTGGAGCCCGTTGCTGTGCCTCTGCATGTTGTAATTAGCGGCAGCAGACGCTTGTATTGCTCACTATTGCCTGTGTCCGCCCACCTTGTGACCACCCGCATTGTGTCGGGGCCCCGTTTGTGTGCCTTGTCCTTGCTGTAATTAGCCGCATTAGCATCATTCACTGGCATCTGTGCCCGCCGATGCCTCCTTTTGTCCGCTTATGTGCCCCCTAATTGCAATTTGCGCGCAGTAATTAGCCGCATTAAAATCACTCACCGGCCTCTGCCTCCTTTTGTCCGCTCGCATTGTTGGGTCCCCCTTGTGCTGTGTCATTCACTATACCGATCGTGCCAGAGATGAGCAGCGGCTCCTCTCTTACACACTCCTTCCCCCTGGAGCCGCACTTCCTGGTCGCGTGCGTGGTTGCGTCATTATGCATGGGACTGGCTCAAGGAAGGAGTGAGTAAAAGAGGAGCCGCATCTCATCGCAGGAACGATCGGTATAGTGAGTGACACAGTGCAGTAACGGGGACCCGACAATGCGAGCGGACAAAAGGAGGCAGACAGGACCGGTGAGTGATTTTAATGCGGCTAATTACTGCATGCACAGTGCAACTAGAGGGCACATAGGCAGGCACTGGGGGACAGGAATAGGACACTGTAAGAAGGCACGGGGAACAGCATAAGGACACTCGGAGGACAGGAGAAGGACACTGGGGGACAGGAGCAGGACAACAAAGGCAACAGGAGGAAGACACAAGGAGGACACTGAGGGCAATAGCATTATGACACTGGTGGACCATATAATGACATTGGGGGGACAGGAGGAGGACACAAGAGGAACTGGAACAGGACACCGAAGAAAACACAAGCAGGACAGCATTAGGACAGAATGAGGACGCCGGGGGACAGGAGGAAACTGGGAAGACAGGAGGAGGAAACTAGAGGTAGTGGAGGAAACCAAGGGAACAGGAGGAAGACACAAGGAGGACACTGAAGGGGAAAGGAGGAGGACAATAAGTGGGGGAGAACATCTACAAGACGCTCCTCGACCATGGATGCACCAGGTTTAGTATATATTTTTTCCCTGGTTTTTACCTTCTAAACCTAGGTGCATCTTATAGTCCGAAAAATACGGTACTTTCTGTGGCATTACTGGTAACAGGAACCTCTCTAAAGTGAACACAAAGTAGCCAAGCAGTGAATAAGAGCTTCATAGCTTTATGTTTTTATTGTTGTCTGCATACTGAGAGAGATTCCATTACCTTGATATCAACAGGGCAGGAAATTAGAGGAATTCCCCTCATAAGGGACAGAAACAAAAATAAAACTTGTTACAAGTTCTAGGCTTTCTCAGTTTGGAACTGGAAATAACGGTCATTATTTATATAGCTCAATCATCTTTGGCAACGTACAGAGTAAGATTCCAACATGGTTCAATAAAATACAGACATTGGTACAGAATGCAGAGTTGGCAGACAACATACATCTTACAGTGATTAATATATTGTGAATGACAAAATGTACAGTAACACAAGAAACAGAAAGGAGGGAACACTGTCCAAACTAAGTCAGGCTGCCATACATACTTCCTTTTATACAATACCAGTTGCCTGGCAGTCCTGCTGATTAGTGAGGGGGCATCGCATATGATCTCGCTTGCAGTGTGTGGGGGCCACTAGTTGACTGACGTCACTGTTGTAGGCTACCCAATTTTTTATTTTATTTATTTACCCCTAAAGTCAATCACTTGCTGGAAAATGCAGCAAAGTATGGGCACCTGTAAGACTGCATTATTGCAAATACATTCTGTTTTAAGAAGGCAAATTCATATCTAGCATATACTGAGCATCAGAAAGAGCGTGTGTGCACGTGTGTGTGAGCGTGTGGGTGTGCACGTATGTGTGTGAGCGTATGGGTGTGAGCGTATGGGTGTGAGCGTATGGGTGTGAGCGTATGGGTGTGAGCATGGTGAGTGAGCGTATGTGTGTGCGCGTATGTGTGTGAGCGTATGAGCGTGAGCGTATGTGCATGAGCGTATGTGTGTGCGCGTATTGCGTGTATGTGTGTGCACATATGTGTGTGCGCGCGCATATGTGTGTGCGCGTATGCGTGTGAGCGTATGCACGTGAGCGTATGCATGCGAGCATACGCCCGCATGAGCGCGTATGTACGTGTGCGTGTGTGTGTGAGAGCGTGTGTGTGTGAGCGTGTGTGTGTGTGAGCGTGTGTGTGTGTGAGCGTGTGTGTGTGTGAGCGTGTGTGTGTGTGAGCGTGTGTGTGTGTGAGCGTGTGTGCATGGTGCGTAAGCGTATGTGCGTGAGCGTATGCGTGCGAGCATACGCCCGCATGAGCGCGTATGGACGTGTGAGCGCGTATGGACGTGTGCGTGAGAGCGTGTGTGTGCATGGTGCGTGAGCGTATGTGCGTGAGCGTATGTATCAGTTTCTATGTAAGCAATCATTGCAGCAAGGTTGCTGGGGGTTCTCATGTAAACATTTGTAGCAATAAATGAGCTCATAATCTACCAGCATTTCCTAATAGGCAGAAAGAGTTTACAATATGCGGCAAGAGAGACTGAAAAGGTATTTTTGTTCACCGGCTGGGGAAACAAATAGGGTTTTTCAGAAACACTTTCCATCTGCTTGTCTTTTGTACAAAATGCGGCCTTTGTTTCCCTCCCTGCAGGGCTGCAAGCTGTCACCGGCTACGTGTGTCTGCCGAGCATGTGGCACCCGGGGTGACTGGCCGTATAGAAAAAGGTAAAGTTCTGCAGGTAATCTCAAACCTCTTTCCTTCCTGCGCCCTGCACTCCCCTCCTCGCTTACGCCCAGCCATCTCACAACCCAAGCCTGCCTTATTTATTTGCCCAGGTGCAGCCTGTGTGCTTGCTGAGGTCATGCTCAGATAGAATTACACAGCTGGATTTACTTCAGCCTTCCAGAGCAAAGAAAAAAGGGGAAAGAAAGCCTCTTAGGGTTCCTCCTCAAACAAAATCGGCATAGCTTTCTGCCTTAAAGAGAACCCGTCAATAGGAAAACTTTATTATACTACCACCCTGAAAGCAAAGCGGTCAGGAGCGTGTGTGTTCTATTCATTCATTCTATGTCATTCTGCTGGTGCAGCAAAGGGAGGGCAGCAGCGAGTGTCCGTGATGGCTGCTGATCTAGGGTCTAGCAACTTTATTGCAATTGTATGTAGGCATAAATCTGGTCACATGCGTAAACATTTCTGTTGATCACATGAGGGCCTGCTTCACAGTTTCAACCCTTATCTTATCTAGTGTGGTTATAAAGCTGATAGAAATTAACAGACTTATTTGTTCCTTTTGAACTGTCCTGCAGTGCCTTACAAGCAATGCTCCTACTTCGGGTGCGTACACATGCCCAACCGATAATGACCATGGAGGGACAACGAGCGGCACATGCGTGATGTCACGAGGCAGGCAGTGGATCAGCGTCGCTGGGGGTGGGTAGATCTGTCCGATGGATTGCCCACAGGTTGGTCGTCAGGTGCTGTATACACACCTGATTGTTAGCTGAGGTGGTTGTTATCAGCCAACTTAAAGAGGAACTCCAGTGAAAATAGTGTGATAAAAAAAGTGCTTCATTTTTACAATAATTATGTATAAATTATTTAGTCAGTGTTTGCTCATTGTAAAATCTTTCCTCTCCCCGATTTACATTCTGACATTTATTACATGGTGACATTTTTACTGTGGGCAGGTTATGTAGCTGTTGCTAGCTGTTTTGGCTGTTAGAGACAGCTGTAAACAGCTATTTCCGGTCTGTGAACCTTGTTACATTGTGGTAAACTGTCAAAAGTACCGCGGTCCTCAGAGCTTTTTGTGGGAGGGGTTTCAGCACAAAATCAATCATACAGCGCCCCCTGATGGTCTGTTTGTGAAAAGCAATAGATTTCTCATGTAAAAGGGGGTATCAGCTACTGATTGGGATAAAGTTAAATTCTTGGTTGGAGTTTCTCTTTAAAGGACAACTGAAGTGAGAGGTATATGGAGGCTGCCATATTTATTTCCTATTAACCACCCTGGCGTTCTATTAAGATCGCCAGGGCGGCTGCGGGAGGTTTTTTTTTCAATAAAAAAAAAACTATTACATGCAGCCAACTGAAAGTTGGCTGCATGAAAGCCCAATAGAGGGCGCTCCTGAGGCGTAATTCCGATCGCCTCCGGCGATCAGAATTAACAAGGAAGGCTGCAATGAGCAGCCTTCCTTGTTTTGCTAGCCTCGTCGCCATGGCGACGAGCGGAGTGACGTCATGGACGTCAGCCGACGTCCTGACGTCAGCCGCCTCCGATGCAGCCCTTAGCGCTGGCCGGAACTATTTGTTCCGGCTGCGCTGGGCTCCGGCGGCTGGGGTACCCTCTTTCGCCGCTGCACGCGGCGGATCGCCGCGCTGCGGCGGCGATCAGGTAGCACACGCAGCTGGCAAAGTGCCGGCTGCGTGTGCTGCTTTTTATTTGAAGAAAATCGGCCCAGCAGGGCCTGAGCGGCAGCCTCCGGCGGCAGACCGCCAGGATGGTTAAAGCCAATGGGAACCGCTTCATAAAAAAAGAAAACAGATACTTACCTAAGGAGAGGGTAGGCTCTGGGGACTAATGAGCCTTCCCTCTCCTCTCCCGGTGCAGTGCTGGCGACCCCTTTCAAATCCCCTTCCCCGGGAGACTTTGGAAGTCTTCAGGAGCAGAGTCCTCCGGAAGACAGGCGGCTCCATACTGTGCAAGCACAATAGAGGGCGCAAGCACGTGCACAGTATGGAGCGGCACGTCTTCAGGAGTACTCAGGCCCCTGAAGACTTTCCAAAGTCAGCTTTGCCGGCGGAAGGAGCAGTATCTGACCAATTTATTCAAATACTGCTCCTGGGGACAGCGCAGCACCGAGATATGAGAGGGGAGGCTCATTAGGACCCAGAGCTTTCCCTCTCCTTAGGTAAGTATCTGGTTTCTTTTTTTATACAGCGGTACCCATTGACTTTAAGCAATACCAGTTGCCTGGCAGCCCTGCTGAGCTATTTGCCTGCAGTAGTGTTAATCACACCAGAAACAAACCTGCAGCTAATCTTGTCAGATCTGACAATAATGTCAGATGCACCTGATCTGCTGCATGCTTGTTGAGGGTCTATGTCTAAAAGTATTGGAGGCAGAGGATCAGTAGGATAGCCAGGCAACCGGTATTGCTTAAAAGGAAATACATATGGCAGCCTCCATATCCCTCTCGCTTCAGTTGCCCTTTAAAGGGAACCTTAACTGAGAGGGGTATGGATGTTTCCTTTTAAATAATACCAGTTGCCTGGCAGTCCTGCTGATCTCATTAACCAAAGTAGTGGCTGAATCAGACACCTGAAACAAGCATGCAGTTAATCCAGTCTGACTTCAGTCAGAGCACCTGATCTGCATGCTTGTTGAGGGGCTGTGGCTAAAAGTATTAGAGACACAGGATCAGCAGGAGAGTCAGGCAACTGGTATTATTTTAAAAAAATACATATCCTTCTCAGTTTAGATTCCCTTTAAGTCAGGTGTGTGCATGAGGCTTTCTTCTGAGCTACCTAACTTTGTATTTATCCTTATAATTAAATACAAAATAAAAACGTGGGAGCAACCTTGCTATTGAAGACTGATGCAAACATCACTGATGAGCAAATTACAGTAATAAAAGTTTTCCTGGCAGAATACAACTTCTGAGGGCAGGGGAAATAGAAACAGGTCAATAGTCCATGTATTTTCAATTAGGGACACTTAATAGACTGCCACTAAGCAGAGGCAACACATTTTCAACAGCATTTCCTGAACAGCAGTTTAACTGCCAAAATAGTAAGATACCAGCCGGCCTCCCTACTCACTTGCACATTATTTTTGGCAGATAGACTTTGCAACTGCTGTTCAGGAAATGCTGTTGAAAACAAAGAAAACCCTGAGAATCCCCCATGAGAAGATGGACTGGCCCAAAACCTGTCGGTTCTGTCACATTTTAACTGCCTACTTTTTTCGCGATAGTGGTCCTTTTAACTAATCTTCCCCTACCCTAAACCCTCCTTATCTACATAACCAAAAGTCAGCATTCATTGTCTATTGTAGTGCAAATTCCAGGCACCCAATTCCATACGTCGCCCCCCAAAATCTTATTCCAACTGCTCTAGGCACTGCTGTCTAGCCAAAATCTAGGTGGAGCCGAAACAGTCTAATCCTTCCAAGCTGCATCCACCTACTTTGCAAAGTGTTACACTGAATGTGGTTGGGTATGAAAGGCTCTCTCAAGCTTATAGTTTTCTATAGCTAGAATTTAGTCTCATCTACTAACCCCTTTGTCTACTCCCCCAGTGTCTCCACCCCACTGCTCTTGATATTGTAAGCTTGCAAGGGCAGGGACCTTCCCCTTTTGCTTCCAGTTTCTGTGCAATTTATCAAATGGACATTTATCAGTATCGGTGATGTTATTCAAAGTACACATCAATTGTATGTATCGGTACTTGTTTCACTGGTTGTCCTGATTGTACAGTGATAAACTGATCATGTATCTATGCTCACCATTATTGTATGTTTTTTCACCATGTACAACACTATGGAAGATGATGACGCTATACAAATGAAAAAAAACCCACAATAATGATTTGGTAAAACTATTGTGAATCTATTAATGAAGCCTGTGATTTTTTTTTTATCTACAGGCTGCTTTAGCAATGGAAGACTGAGGGCTGACTGTGGATGGCCGTAGAACATAAGCGCAGCCAGGTTTGCCTCAGAGTGATTGCTCAGAACAAGGAAACCCATTAACGTCTTGATATCTCCGTCCTGGCCACAACGGAAAAAACGGTGAAGTCTCGGATTGCGGAGAACTGTTTGTTTTTCAGTGACCATGCAAGGCGATCTCCCGCTTGCGAGGTCTCTGAGTCATCGCACATCTGGACCGCGTGAGATAATATGTTAAACAGTCACTCTGTAAAGCCCAACAGGATGAAACAGATCCAGGTATTTATTTATACACAGAGTAATGTTCCGTCACAACCGTCAGCCAGAGCCGAGGAGAAAGGCAGGAGATGTTGGTCAGCCAACACCTGGAACGGCACAAACCTCAAAGTGGTGGGTGCTCCAGTTTAAATGTGGTGCGGTTAATTACTGTTCCATATAAATCGTTGCCCATAGTAACTAATCAACTGCCAGTTTGAAAGTGGATTATATAATCTGAGTCATCGAGACCACAAACATTTTTTCCTTTAGAACACACTTCTGACATGGAGTTCTGTGTTATGACAACGTGAGAAGAACCACAAGGACCTCTATTTTTAGATGGAAAATTATTTGTCTGTTTTTCAAATAACTATAACCAGTTATTTATTGGCAAAAATGGGGTAGACCGCTACTATTGGTACATTAAGCTCTGACTTGGGCTATACCTTATATCACTATGCAGGTTTGAAATATCGCATCTTTTTTATTTTTCCTGATGAAGACTAAATCACATTAATAGTCGAAACAAGTTGAATTGTTGGGGGTGATGTTTATTGTTGGGGTGCCTATCTTTGTATAGAGACTGAGGCCCCTTTACTAATGTTTGGCTGCACATGCAATGCTCCATTATCTTGGAATTGGGCATCCTGAGTGGGTCAGGGATCTTCTCTGTATTTTTTTCAACAGGACTGTGTATTTATCATATGTTTATTGATAGAGGCGCCAAAGGGATAAAAGGAAGCTAAATGAGCTTAAAAACCAAATTCTTGGTAAATAGAGGAGGTAGTGGTGGACTTACCTCCTCCAAGTAGACACACAACGACTGTAGTAAAGACAGTCAGTATATTTTATTTATGAACTCCAAATAGGCAACGCGTTTCGCAGGTTTGATCCCGCTTCATCAGGCAATAACAACGGAGCAATAGCCTGGCTCTTCTACTGACCACATATGCTATTGCTCCGTTGTTATTGCCTGATGAAGCGGGATCAAACCTGCGAAATGCGTTGCATATTTTGAGTTCATAAATAATATATATTGACTGTCTTTACTACAGTCGTTGTGAGTCTACTTGGACGCGGTAAGTCCACCACTACCTCCTCTATTTACCAAGAATTTGGTTTTTAAGCTCATTTAGCTTCCTTTTATCCTTTTGGCGCCTCTGTTCTCCTGCATAATATTGAGTCCACCCTGGGTGGAGGATTGAACCCCCTTTTTCTCATCTACAGAGAGCGACTTCTTATTCCTGAGTGGGGTCAGGAAAATCTCACCACCTGCCTTTACAGTGGTTGCCTAATGGTAACCCTGGTTTGTGAGTATTAATATTTACTCTATCTAGTAACCATTTTCCAGTACATATTACACTATTAGGGCTCTTGGTGTTCCTTGTTTTTATATGTTTATTGATATTTGGATGATCGCCTGTGACAACTGGCATCCTCATTAAAATATATACGACAACGATAGAGCACACTATTTTGTGGCTAGGTGTGATACAGTCTTTTTGAATACGTCCATTTGTATGGCCCGTTATATTGTTTTAAATTGACCAATAAAAGTTATATTTTAGGTACTATATAGTACTATTTAGGAAGGGAATGTTTTAGGGTCTGTTGACAGTCCCAGTGCTTGCTACATTAAGGTTTACCTGCTTTAAAAATTGCATAGCAAATTTAAAGTAACATAAAAAAAATCATCAATTATCAGCTATGGAGAGGGAGGGCTCTGGACACTATAGAGCCTTCCCTCTCCTCTCACGGTCCCCTCATTCCAGCGTCATCAACCCTATTCCAGGTATTGGCCTACTGGTGAAATACGCCTTTGGGAACTCTTGTGTGAGAAAACGCGGAAAAGCCGCCGCAAGTACTCAGAGTAAGGCGGCTGATTCCGCGTTCAACATGGCAGCTTGCGCGCAGGGACCTGCATTCACTGGCCTGATGGAACGCGGAGAAACCGCCGCATGCCCAGAGAACAGGGCGGCAGATTCCGCTTCCGACGCGGCGGTTTGCACGCATAGGCCTACTTCTGTCTGTACTGCTGAACGCGGAGAAAACGCTGCACGCTCAGACAGCGGTGCTGCGGATTCCGCATCCAAAACAGCAGAAGCATTACAACACATGTCTGGTGTGGCTGGGACTGATAGTCCACACAGGTTCAGAAGGACGCGTGCGCGCGCGGAGAGGCAGAGCATTTATGACAGCCAGAGGGGTGTCAGCTGACCAGGCCGGTCAGCTGACAATTCATTCAGGTTTCATTGGTCCAGCACTTAGGGGAGGCGCAGGAGAGCGCTGGTGTATATATACTGGGTGCTGGTCATTCCTCTGGTGTCTGGCGTTGCGATCACTACGTGGTAGCACTCAGACCCTGTCAGTATCTGTGTTACATTAGACCAGTTTCTTAGGTGTTGATGATCAAGGAGCTCACACCTTAGTCTAGGAAATTCTGTTATCATTTGTGTTATTATCTAGACCAGTTTCCAAGGTGTTGATGATCAAGGAACTCACACCTTAGTCTAGGAATTGTTGACTATTTGTTATGACCTTCTGCTGTCCTGACTATTCCTCTGATCTCTGATTTTGTACCTTTGTCATTCTGATACTCTGTTGCTGAACTGGGCTAGTCTCAAGATTCTGCATCTGTCTCCTGTCTCTGTACTTTATCTGTCAGTGTGTTAACGACCTGGCCTGCCCGACCTTAAGAACTATCTCTCCTGTTGAGAGATAGTTCACAGATCTGTCAGTGACACTCCCTCATTGGTGTCACTCACGTTCTGTCCTTCCCACTCTCGGCCTGACTCCTCCTTGCGGAGAGTTCAGACCAACGGAAGGAACTTGCTGCGGAGCAATACTCCTTATTGCTCTAGCACCTGATATCCAGGTGCGGTCCTCAAAGTATTACTGTTGCACCAAAACACTCTCATCCCTCAGGTGTCCAGAGGTTAGAGATATATCTGATTATCGGTGATACTGCAGATCATCAATAATCGGGTATATATCTGCATTCTCGGTGATACTGCAGATCACCGGTAATCAGATCCTCTCTGTGCTACACCGATCGTTACATCTCGGGAGCACTCATGTCCGAGTGCTTCTGAAGACGAGTGGCTCCATACTGCGCATTTGCGCACTTACCATGGGATAGTTAAAAAAACATTTTAGGAGTAAGATGATAAATACAATTGTTTATCTCATCAGTTTATTTTCACCTAGGGTTCACTTTAAGATTGGGCTCCCCTTAAAACACTGGATCTATCTTCTCTCAATCCAAATAATTCTGATAATCACGGCCAAATCTGGAGGGGAATGGACTTAATCTGAAATGTATTTTTTTCCCACTGGATGCTACTGTTACCCTGAGGTAAAGCATCTTGCCCAGAGCATCTACAAGATGACAAGGTGACAGTTGGACCTTCCAGTCACCATCTCATGTTTAGGTAGAGGCCTTCTAATAATTAAATAGGAACTTCAGCCTAATCAAACAAAATGTCAATAAGTTACATTAGTTATGTTAATTAAAATAGATAGGTAATATAATCTCTCACCCACCATGTGTTAAAATAACAAAATTTGTGATTTCGTGAGGGCAGCTATCTTTTTGGTTGAAAGGAGGTGACAGGGAGCATGAGACACAGTTCCAACTGTCCTGCGTCCTGAACACCCCTCCTAGCTGCTAGGCAACGAGAACAACATCAGAAATCCCATCATGCTTTGCACAGCATCAGGGGAAAAATACCCGGGCAGTTTTCTTTGATGCGGCGGAGCTTAGCTTCTAAGCGGCTAAAAATTAGGCTTGGGTATCAAAAACTAAGTTCAGATGCTGTGAACCTGTTACAGAAACACCAAGCCTTTTCAGTGCTGCTGAGTAGATTTTTAGTCTGGAGGTTCACTTTAACATTTAGTAAGCGCAGACATTTTTACCACAGTATTTTCTGCAGCCTCACTTGAAGTTATAGCAAACTATAAATCAGAGTATAACGCTGCAAAACCTGCACGTGCAAGGAACATACAAGAGGTTTCCAGGTAAAAACAAAGTCAAAGGAAGCCAAGGCAATCAATATTCATGGGGATAATGATCGTTCTCCAAACCACAGCCAAAATAAAACAGTAACAAAAGCTATTTATCTTGCAAGTTGTGTGACGGTTTCACTATGCGCATACCCGCTCCATCTTACCTGCAAATTTCCTTATCCTCTTATGGGCCTCTTCCAAGAGCAACGAGAAATGCGTTGGGAACGCATAAAATAATGGTAAGGCTTAAACCACAGACTGGGTGTTTATAGTAATGTGCACTTAAATAGACACAGTAATATTCCAAAGGCATGAAGCTGGTCAAAATTAAAAAAGAACTTCTTAAACACAGCGCAAGCAGACATCTTAAAGGGAACCCGAGGTGAGAAGGATATGGAGGCTGCCATATTTATTTCCCTGAAACCAATGCAAGTTGCCTAGCAGTCCTGCTGATCTTCTGGCATCCGTAGTGTCTGAGTCAAAACCCTGGAACAAGCATATGGCTAATCCAGTAAAACGTGAGTCAGCGAACTTGATCTACATATGCTTGTTTAGTGCCTATGGCTAAAAGTATTAGAGACACAGGATCAGGACGACTGCCAGGCAACTGGTAATGATTTAAAGGGATACTGTAGGGGCGTCGGGGGAAAATGAGCTGAACTTACCCGGGGCTTCTAATGGTCCCCCACAGACATCCTGTGCCCGCGCAGCTACTTACCGATGCGCCGGCCCCGCCTCCAGTTCACTTCTGGAATTTCTGACTTTAAAGTCAGAAAACCACTGCGCCTGCGTTGCCGTGTCCTCACTCCCGCTGATGTCACCAGGAGTGTACTGTGCAGACACAGACCATACTGGGCCTGCGCTGTGCGCTCTTGATGACATCAGCGGGATCGAGGACACGGCAACGCAGGCGCAGTGGTTTTCAGACTTTAAAGTCTGAAATTCCAGAAGTGAACCGGAGGCGGGGCCGGAGCATCGGTGAGTGGCTGCGCCAACACAGGATGTCTGCGGGGGACCGTTAGAAGCCCCGGGTAAGTTCAACTCATTTTCCCCTGACCCCCCTACAATATCCCTTTAAAGGGAAAAAAAAAAACACGGCAGCCTCCATATCACTCCATCCTCATGTTCCCTTTAAGAGTGACTCTGTAGTGGATCCATCCATATGAATCCACAGTTACATCCTGAAACAGAATTGTTTAATAATAGCTCTTCTTACCTTGAATAAAATGTATTTTCTTTAAAGGACACCCGAAGCAAAAATAATAAACTGATGAATTAAACAATTGTATTTATCTTCCTTTTCTTAAAAATCTACTATTTAAGTTTTAACTGTTTTATTGTTTTTGCTCAATGATACATTTATTGAAGTATGCCAGAGCTAAAATCTATGAACTATTGACCCTTTTTAGCTCTTTAGCTAGGAAAGTGTTTAATAGTGGGAATTCCTTATCAGTGATGGTCACACTGTAGTCACTTCCTGTCTAAGTGAGGACTGAGTCAGCCACTTACATACCTGATATTTAACTCTTTCAGGCAGAGAAAGAAAAAAATGGAACACAGCATAGTAATTTTTGTGCTAGGCACTGTGCATACCCATGTCTATCTCATAATGTCACATGTCACTTCGGGAATCCTTTAATAAAGCCATATCCAAATTTTAAGAAAGATGCAATTCGCTCCTACGGGGGCATTGCTCATTAATTTGCCTTCTGACTGATCAGCAAAGAATGAAAATGAAACCGTAGAAGTGAAGACTGCTCTGATATCATTTGAAGGCATATTTACACTTCATTGAAGACAACAACTGTTAACATTGCTGGCAGTCAGACTAATTATCAAACTGGTCTTCTAATTAAATTAGAAACAGTAGAGTGTTGTACTGTGTTAAAATGAGCTAATAAAGGAGAGATTATTCTCGGCTTCCTCCCAAGAATTACCACCTACCTAAAGTGAAAAGTCTGAGTATTGACTCTTTCAATAACATGCAAACTAGCCGTATGATTAGCTATTAGTTTTATGCCGTGTTTATGGCTTCAGACCACAGCTGAAAATTGAGTTTCAGCCCCTTTTAAACACTTCAATTTCAGGATGTAGCCATTTATTCACTCGTATGGGCTCACTACAAGGTCACAGTAGAGGCAAGTACTAGACCTGAGTAAATGACTGAAGATTAACCCCCTCCCTCAATCAGAACTGCCCAGAATGCAAATAAAACATGTGAACTTTCAATTCAGTAATGAACCAATGAGACTAGCACCATCATAATTAAATTATGTCTCTTATATTTTAGATATGCAAGGCACATTGCAATAGCAGCAAGTAGGAACATTTCGGAGTTACAACCTCCTTTCTCAAGCAGCGCCAAGCGCCTCACTAAGTGGGATAGTCCCGGTCTCATTGTTCATTGAAGATTGATGTTTGCTGTGCTGCTGAACCAATAGACCAGGCACCTCCATACCCTGCGCAGGTGTGCTGCCCACCCTAAACTCCACAACTTTCAATTCAATGTCACAGATGTGGTCATGTGACTGGGGTTACTGCCTCTTGATGGATTATATTGGTCCATTTTCAAGTTGCATAAGCCTGTAATTATTTGCATTCCATTGACCATCATGACCACAAGTTTGATGATTAATTAAATGCAATTGCAAATGCGATTAAATGCACTTTGGGATAATTTTTATTTTAAACATGAAAGGCATTGAATTGGCATGAAGTAGAGGTCCTACAGGTTAAATAAGTTTCAACAATTTCCGGCCAAACTTCCCCAAAATGACAATTAAGTTTTTTACACTGTCACTGACCAGGCAAACGGCATAATAGCAGTTTATCTCCCTCAGTATCTTCAGCTGAGAATTTGTCCCCTAGATGCCCATAACTATATCACAGTTAGGACCAATCAAAAGGTTGTGGTGTTATTGCCTTTAACCAATTTGCTCTATGGGTATGCATTTTTTACGCCAATTTTAGGTTGAGATTACATTCATAAACACTTATCTGACATATTGCTTTAAGGTCCATGTTACACGACTGAATTAAAGAGACTCTGTAACAAAAAAAGTTCCCCTGGGGGTACTCACCTCGGTAGGGAGAAGCCTCTGGATCCTAAGGAGGCTTCCCCCGTATATATTCCCCCTGTGCAATATTTACCTTTTCTGGCTCCAGCGGGGGGCGCTGTTGCGGCTCTCCGCTCGGAAATAGCCAATCTCTGTCAGGTCCGCTCTACTATGCAGGCTCAGGAGACTTGCGCCTGCGCAGTAGAACAGGCCGACAGTGATCGTCTATTTCCGCCTATCTCCGAGCGGAGAGTTGACTGTGACTGCACCTGCGCTGGAGCCGGGAAGGTAAATATTTACATCTCCGCTGTTTGGAGGGGCACAGCGAGACCGCCGTGGGACACAGGACGACGGGGGAAATCTTGATAGGATCCGGAGGCTTCCCCCTACCGAGGTGAGTACCCCCCAGGGGAACTTTTTTTGTTGTTGCAAAGTTTCTTTAAGGTGCCCATACATCAGACATTTGCCTTAATGGAAGCGCAAGCCCTGCTGCCAAAATGACTGGCCACAGAGTATGGTAAGGACATTGTGTACACCACTGAAGGACAACAGGTCAGATTTATTAATACCACCCAAAATACAGAACACCAACACCAGTTTTATTAATATCAGTGTAAGGAACATAGGACCAAATCTGGTGCTAATGCCCAGTGCAAGGATTCTGCAACTGCTTTTCTTTTGCATTAGTTTTTTATTTTGTATTTCCTTCATACTGCCCCAGTGTGTGATGTGACTGTTGTAACTACAGAAAATATATCTAACCATGAAAATCTATACAAAGCCATGTAATAAAAGAGGTGTTGCATGTACAGATGGGGACAAGTTGTCCTATGACATTAACAACCACAATGACATCTAAGCAGACAAGCTATGATGCACAAAGAAGAGGATATTCTTTACGGACCATGGTACGGACAGAAAACGCTACACGCCACATTGGACACCTCACCACACACACAAACACACACACACACACACACACACACACACACACACACACACACACACACACACACACACACACACACACACACACTACAGGCTGTAAATGCTGAAAACCACAAAACTCACAGTCACCAACATCAAAAAGCAATGTACGTTCAGGTCATTACCTGGCTCAACATCATGCCAACTGCTCGATTGGCTGCCGCTTCCAGGTGATCTTCCCTGGTTCGTATAAAATGGCTCTTCCCCAGGACTGTCCATTTCATCCTCTACAGACTTGAGGCGCTTTGTGGAACTTGTTAAGAGAAAAGGTAATATTGAACTACAAACCCGACACCTAGTGTTCAAGTCTAATTAAAACCAAAAACAAACAATAAGGCAAATTCTATTACCTATCAGACTGGACAGAATAGTTTTTCACAGATCATATATACTTTGCATTGCACGAACGTGAACGTATGAGGAACAACAGATACCGGACTACATTTACCAGAATCTCTGCATTATAGCCATGTGACCACATGAGGAGGTAGGACTGGCAGTCACAGGAAGTAGGTGGTGAGAAGTTGTAAAATATTTTGGTAACAGGAAGCTAGAGACAGAAGAAGGCCCTATGGACAAGTGTACAGCTAAGGCCAAGCAAGGCTACTCAATGGGTCTTTCAATTTGAAGTCTTTTGTGTAAATTATTCTTTTTATTTTCACTAAACAACACCTCCACTTTGTGAATTTACCTTGTTCACTTTAAGGTTTACTTGGGCTTTAAGTACCCCTGAAGTGAAAAAGTATTTTATGGATTGAGCCTAAGGTGAGCTAAAGCAGGGCTTCCCATCCCTGTCCTCAACATTCACAGGTGAGGTAATTAGCGTATTAGCAGAGCTGACTGACTACCTCAGTGGATTTCCACAAAACATGATGTGTTAGTGGTATTTCAGGACAGGGTTGGGAAGCTCTGGACTAGATTACCTGCTGCTGACTTTGTTAATAATGGGTCACTGTGCTAAAATGCCCTAAAGAGACACTGAAGCAGAAAAAGAATTATGATATATTTAATTGGTTGTGTAGTACGGATAATTAGTAGAACATGAAAGTCATGGAGCTCAATGGCTCTTTTGCATAGATAACTGGAGTTTAACTCTTCCTGTACTGGAAACAATATTAGACTTATGTATCTGTTCCTAATGTTTTATTTCTTAGCTGTATTACACATACAAATCATTATTTCATAATTTTTTTTCGATTCAGTGTCTCTTTAAAACCAGATACTGATCTACAGTATAGTGCAACATCCTTTACATTATTCAATACATTGTCAGTGTTACTGTAGCTAGAGGGATGGAAGATTAAACTGTGTAGATTCAGTACACCATTCCTGTCATTTATACTAAAACTGAAAACTGAAATGTCACACCCCTGATTAGCAGCAATGTTTCTGTTATGAATGTGTGCAATTCTGTCATGAATTACCTAAACTGTGGAGTCCTTAATGCACACGTGCATTGGAGGAGGGCACGTCTGAAAGACTCCAGGTTATGTGTATGCATGGGGCAAAGGGTGCCCAGCTTAATGTACATACAATGGTCATCCTATACAATAAAACGCAAGTGTCCCTGTGTCATCAAATGAATGGTTGTGTGTCCCTGGCTTTTTTGTACTGAGCATGTGCGCAGCCAGGGCAGTTAGGACACAGGGCCGGATCTGACAGTTTGCTGTGTGTGGTTCACAGAGGTTCTCATTGCATTGTGGGAAATAACAGCTTTTTATCGGGACGCGTATGTGCACGAATTGCGGGGGGTAGCGGCTGTGACCTAGTGCCCGTTCTTTAACGGGTGGGCCTTTTTACTAGTGAGATATAAAGGGCTGGTACAATGTTGCAGTGAGCCCATTGATGTGCATGTGCAAAAAAGGCATACCTAACCTTTAGAAAGGCCATTTACCATGCTTTCTCCAATGCTGATATTGCTCTTTCTTCTGTAGCTCAGTGTGCCTCAAATATTTATTGCTGACTTCCTGTTGCAATTTAGCGTAACTTTCTCAATTTCAACCGAACGCCGCCTGCCTGATTACTGTGCATGCTGTCTAGTGACTATCCTGACCTCCAGTTTGTTGCCCGACTCCAACCCAGTTTTGAACCATTGTCTATTCGGATGCCACCCGCCATGTATCGCCTGCTTTTTGCCTCATGGTATCTGCTGTTCACTCTGTCATCAGTGGGGCAATCCCAAGGGGCCTAATCTGGTGGCCATTTTCAGCACAGTAGTCGGTTGCCCACTGGGGGTCAAGACAAAACAGAACATTTATATTGCACTTTTCTCCTGGTGGACTCAAAGTGCCAGAGCTGCAGCCACTAGGACCTGCTCTATAGGCAGTAGCAGTGTTAGGGAGTCTAGCCCAAGGACTCCTTACTGAATAGGTGCTAGCTTACTGAACAGGAAGAGCTGAGATGCAATCTCTGGTCTCCTGTGTCAGAGGCAGAGCCCTTAACCAGTATACTGACCACTATCCAGGGGTGTTGGCTCATCATCCCTAGTGGCACCCTCTAGTGGAGACCAATAGCATCTCTGCACCCTTGGAAAGCCAGAGTCTACCATCAATGCAAGAGTCAGCAGAGTACCTGAAAACCATCACTGCAGCTCTAAATAAGGTTTTATATGCTTATAAAAGCAAAGTAATAGAGCTGAAATTGTGTTTGCCATTAATCAATGCCATATACAGAGCCAAATTGAGAGCACTATGTTTTTCTCAACAAAAGAAA
The DNA here is from genome assembly GCF_040937935.1 of Hyperolius riggenbachi. Classification (NCBI taxonomy): domain Eukaryota; kingdom Metazoa; phylum Chordata; class Amphibia; order Anura; family Hyperoliidae; genus Hyperolius; species Hyperolius riggenbachi. The sequence goes on from NC_090651.1 coordinate 59,207,797, forward strand.
CATTTATTTTTACAGAAAATCTTTTATTTTGGCAAAAAGTGTTTTGTTGTCTGTAATACATCATGACTGCACACTCTGTACACACTCGCCCATGCTGTCATGCAGTAGTTACCTAGTGGAGGAAGTGCTGGGTAGTGACCTTCTCATTGCTCCAGGGCTCATGCTGTAGTATGAAGAGCTATCCAGGTCTGAAATGGGGAAGTTAGGACCCGTTCCTGCAGCAATGGGTGCTGGAAAACAACAAGGGAAATCACTGTAAGTTTATCAATGTGAACACACAACTTTGTTATGTGAAAAAGTCAAACATTTGCCCATGGGATAAACAGTGCGTCAGTTCATCATGAATTCATGAACAAAAAAAGCAACAGATGAATTATTATAGTGGTTAAGCGCCATCTATACTTCAAAGTCTATTATGTCCACCCACCATTCTTAAGTAACTTAAACTTGCCCTCCAACACCTTAAGGGGGGGGATGATAAATTAATACACTACAGAATAAGTTACAAATATTGAGAGAGAGAGAGAGAGAGAGAGAGAGAGAGAGAGAGAGAGAGAGAAATCAAAAAATGATTAATATTCGCCATGTAACTTGCTCATGTTGTTTGTTCCACAATGAGCCTGCCAGGCAGCCTTCTGCACAGCCCAGGAGCCTGGCAGTCCAGACCACACCCACTCCTAAAGGGCTTTGTTGGGGGGAAGGTGGTGGGAAGAGTAACTAGGATGTCCTGCATCACCAACCTCAGATTCAGCAACCCATTTGCAGTGTGGGAGGGAGGAGCTCTGATGCAGTCATGTGACCATAACAAACCTCTGTGATCCAGGGATAAGAGCTGTCATTTGAGAATATGGATGTAAACCACATTTGAAAGATAAAATAATATTTTCCCCTGAAGCCCAGCCTTAACACGCGCTACCATTATTTACACTGAACTGACCACATTCTAGTATATACAGTATTTTATTTTTAAAAAAGAACTGTGATAGGATTATAGATGACCTCTGACGTAAAAGACGAGAACCATTTTTCAGCTCCCTGACAGCCGCCCCAGAAGGCGTTAAACTGATGAATTTGCATGAAGAAAAGGAGCCGAAGAGTAATTTGTGTAAAAGGTAACGGCGATACGGACAGCCATAACTCAGGCCGCCAGACTGCTGCAGCACTGAGCTCTTATGGCGGAGAAAAAACACCACGTTGCAGTCAGTCTGACATGAATGGAAATCAATCAAAGTGGATGGCTGCAGCATGGAGAGCCCAGACGCACTCCCACTCCTAATAGACGCCCATTGTGCTTCTTCATCACTGCGGCGCAGGGCTGTCATCTCTATCAACCGGGCCACCCACATCTCTAACACAACTGACAACTCTCAAAGAGGACCTGTGCTGAAATCCACTGTAACAAACACTGATGTTGCACTCAGGTCTTTATAGAGACTCATTTATGAAAACAAACGGATAACGCTGCTGCGGTTCGTCACGAGTTTGCATGACTTTGCAAGTCTCTTCGGAATATTTAGAAAACTCTGGAAGTAAAATTGTGATGGGGTAGTGAGGTTTTATAATGAGAGAAAAAAACAAATGCTGTAAAATTGATGTTCTATATCAGAGTTGTCAAACTCAATCACGTAAGGGGCCAAAATCTAAAACCTAGTCTAAATCGTGGACCAATTTTTGTATTAAGATTTAAAGAGACTCTGAAGCGAGAATAAATCTCGCTTCAGAGCTTAAAGTTAGCAGGGAACCGTGTGCCCCTGCTAAACCGCCGCTATACGGGGGTCCCTTCACCCCCAAACCCCCCACTGCAACACTTGGTCGCAGACTTGGTCGCTCCTGGAGGCAGGGCTAACGGCTGCAGCCCTGCCTCCATTCGCGTCTATCAGCGGCGCATCGCCGCCTCTCCCCCGCCCCTCTCAGTGAAGGAAGACTGAGAGGGGCGGGGGAGAAGCGGAGATACGCGCTGACAGATGCGCGTGGGGCATGGCTGCGACGGTTAGCCCTGCCCCAACCAGGAAGCGCTCCCCCGCTGCACCGAGGGGATTTGGGGGATCAGGGACCCCCGTTAAGCCGCGGGATATCGGCGGTTTAGCAGGGGCACACATGCCCCTGCTATTTATGAGGTCTGAAGCGAGATTTATTCTCGCTTCAGACTCTCTTTAAAGGAAATCTAAACCCCCCAAAAAAAAGAGATTTTCACTTACCTGGGGCTTCCTACTGCCCCATGCAGCCATCCTGTGTCCTCGCAGTCACTCATGGCTCTTCTGGTCCTCCGCTGCCAGCTAGTTTTGTTTTTGCCGACTAGGAGTCAGCCGACCTCCATGCGTACCTTTTTACACATTCCCGCTGGTGCAGAAAGCAATCGTGGACATTAACACATACATTTTTACGCGTTATGGGTGCAATGTGTAAAATTTTACGCATTGCACCCGTAACGCGTAAAATGTATTTGTTAATGTCCATGATAGCTTCCTGCACCAGTGAGAATGCGTAAAAAGGTACGCATGGCGGCCGGCCAACTCCCAGTCGGCAAAATCGAAACTAGCTGGCAGCGGAGGACCAGAAGAGCCATGAGTGATTGCAAGGGCACAGGATGGCTCCATTGGGCTGGTAGAAGCCCCAGGTAAGTGAAACACTTTTTTTTTTCGGTTCAGGTTTCCTTTAACATTTATTGAACAGACTGAGAACTTAGTTGTGACGTCATGTGCAGTGAGCTCCAGGCCGCATAATTTAGGATGCATGCAGGACAGCTTCCTGTACATGCCTGCCCCCCCCCCCCCGTTTTTCTACTTAGTTCAGCTCTGGTGTATTTTAATATTGACCTGGTCTAGTGCCGCTTCTTGACAGCCACATGCTCTATGCTGCATATCTCTGGCTCATGATATGCCACGCGATTGGGAGAAAGAGGCATGGAAGCACAGACTTCCAGGAAGAACAGCTTAAACCCATCACTGGAGTAAGTAAATATTACACTGGTCCACTGTGCTACTCTGCAATGTGTGGAGAGAGTGCTGGGGGTTTACCAGCCACTGGGGAGGGTTAGATCCCATGCTTTTGTTAGGGGGTTCCCGTGGATTATTGCTGCACCCCAGTTCAAACTGACAAGGTTTCAATCAGAAAGCCTGTCACCAGTGTGCTCCCCTGGATGGGAAGGCAGTGTGCTGTCATTCTAGTGGCAGTACTCGCTTCTGCGTATGCAAGATTTTTCATTAGCTGAAGTCGAATACCGTAATTTAATTTTAGCCAGGTTTACAGTGGCGGTTCTGAGGGTGGGAAATCATGGCATTTTACTACTCTCTAAAGCCAAAGACTGAGTATATATACCTGTGGCCTGTGCATACTGCTGCAGATAGGGAATGCTGCAGATGTGCAGATGAGAATCGTTAAAAAAAACATGACTTGCGGGGTTCAGGTTGTTTTACCCCCACTCTGCCATGTATGGTTACAGGACTGCGTTAGTTTGTCAGCGGTTTTCTACAGTGACCTACACAGTGCAATGCAAAGGTGTCCTGTTAAGTGCATAGCCACTCTGCAAATACCTGCAGTTTCAAGCATCTGCACATCGGTCAGTGTGAACCTTGCCTTTTCAAGCATCTATAGTAATATTGCCCAGTGGCCTTCACATTAAAGCGGAATATAACCCTGCATTTCAACTTTGCTCTAAAACATTATTTACAGCATATTATATGCAAAAAGCATTTTTTTTTTACTAGACCAGCATTGGAAGGGTTAAACAAAGAGGATTTAAGTTCCGTGCAGACGTTCAGATAGTTACATTCTATTTAGTTATATGTATATATTTAGAAATGCTACACACTCTTTGGCTGTCCTCCAACTCCTTCTCAGTGAGAGAGATGAGTCACAACAAACACTTAGATACATTTGTGTAAACAAAAAGTATCTAACTCAAGTTCGGATGCGTCTGCAGAAATCTCCAGGGACTTTAAAGCCCTGTGTAACCCTTCTAATACTGGTCTAGTAAAAAAAAATGCTGGTTGCATATAATATACTGTAAATAATGTTTTAGAGCAAAGTTGAAATGCAGGGTTATATTCCGCTTTAAGGCTTGGTTCACACATAACAAGGAATCCAGTCCTGTCAGTTTTACAGTAGACAGCTGACAAATTCTGTATGTGTTTCTATGGTTGGGTTCACACATAAATGCGTACATTTTCAGTCCAGTCCTGTCAGTTTTTAATGTGTTCTGTGGCTGTGTTCGCACATTAAAAAGGCGTACATTTCTGGTCCAGTCAGGGAAAACTAACAGAAAACTGATTCAAAACTGACAGGACATGACTGGAAAGTTGCATATTTATGTGTGAACCAAGCCTAGTATGACTTAGCTGCTGCTGCAACTGTTAACTTTCTACTGAGCTGCCAGAACAGAAGAAAATAGAGAACTGAAAACAGGTAGCTATACCCAACATGCTCATGCCAGTCTCTGCAAAGGAAGCAACTGCACAATGATGAGGGGCTCTAAAGTCATGTGCAATATAATAATGGGGGCAGAATAACAGGTGGCACTAAAATGGTGTATGTGTGTGGGGAGTATAGCATTATAAGGCATAGTAGAATAGGGAGTACTATAAAATAAATGGTAAACCCGGGATCTGTACAATAAGTGGATAGTGAGACATTGCAATAAGGGGTAATGGGATAGGAGGCAGAGTAAAAAAGGATTGTTAAAGCTATAATAAGAAACACCACAGCAGGCTACTATAGAGAGTACTCAGGGGCATAACTAAAGGGGAGCAGCACCTGCAGCTGCAGGGGGGCTCAGAGCTGTAAGGGGGGGCAACTATTACTTAACTCCCTCCATGCTTCAGATCAGGTGTTTTTGTGGCTACACTTGCTAGGGGTGTAAAGATTAAGATATCAAAACTAGTTTTAGGACCCCCCTCCTAGGCTGTGAGGGTCACCAGGGGTACGCAAGGAAAAGGGCGTGAACATTGTGGGGCCCCATCAAAGTTTTGCTGGGGGCCCCTTGACTTGTAGTTATGCCCCTGAGAGTACTGTAAACATAGGAAACCTGGAATAGACCTAAGCAAGGAGGCTGCTACAATAAAAAAACAACAAAACACTTAACTACACCCACTTTTAAAGATCACACCTTCTGCAAAATGAATCTCCACTCCCTTCACTAATAAAGCTTCTTTAGGGTGAAAATACTGAGCAAGGCTGCTCTGACTGATACAATTCCAGTCATCTTACCCCTCCTAAAATGAAGCCTGACCTTTACCTGCTGACCAGAACTCCTTCATAAAGGGGTTTCCTGTGTTCTCACTAAAAGTCCCTTTAAGCATTTGTAGCTTTCACCATTTACCACGACCCGCTGAATGAAACAGCCAAGTCTAATTTGTAAAATAAGTTGTATAACATTTTCACGGATTCCTACATACCTGCAAAAATATGAGTAGGCATTTTTGTAATAAATGTATAGTATCCTCAGTGCTACATTTTACTACGCTGCTTACAGCAGAGTATTTTAATTACTAAGCATAACTGTGCCTCTCTCTCCCCCACCGCCAACGGTGAACAAGACTTCAGGCCGCTTGTACAGTACCAAGGTGAAATGTAATTAAATTAGACCATTTTCCATAATAGCAAAAATTTATGGCTATAGACGCTGCAGAGCTGCTCTAAAGGACGTCTTCCTCCCAGAGAGGCCGAGGTAGAGGGATAGAGAGGCTAGCAGGGAGCAAGAGAGAGATTAGGAGAGAGACTGACTGGAAGATTGACGGGGATGGGGGGGGAATTGGGGAGAGAGAATATATAGAAAGAAACACAGGGGGAGACAAGAGGAGAGAAAGGGAGAACACAGATAAAAGGATACAAAGGAAGGAAGTGATGCAGAGGAAACAGAGAGATAGAAGCACCCAAAAGCCCCCTAGAGAAGTAGAGGTAAAGCGTGACTGATGGCAAGAGAGGAAAGGAAAGAGAGAAATGGAAAGAGAAAATTATCTGGCTGAGCAGGGTATAGGGTTTTTCTTTGGCGATTCTTGTAAGGGCCAAGAATACCTGTGAGAGGTGAGAAGTAGGGAGCCCAATGGTGCACTATCGTCAAGTATAGGGAGGATAAACTTATATAAATATATACTCACAGTTCCTGCAACCACGTATAGGCCTGCAGGGAATTAACCATCCCTGCTCGGTACTCCAGGTCCTGCTGGATACTGGATGGTCGCTCTCCTTTAGTACAATAGACTTTCCAGAAAAACTGCAATGTGCGTTCTATTTTGGTATTTTTAAATATAAATAAAAAAAATTATATAATAAAAATAGAGGTAATTGCTTATTTCTCCAGCAGATATAGACACCAGTTCAACTGGAAAAAGGTATTTATTCAAAAAGCAATCTGACAACGCGTTTCACAGGTCATGGCCCGCTTCCTCAGGTCGCCTACACTATCTCCTATGCTATCAAGGCATTTTGCATTGACCTGAGGAAGCGGGCCATGACCCGTGAAATGCGTTGTCAAATAGCTTTTTGCATAAAAACTTTTTTCCTGCTGAACTGGTGTCTATATCTTATGGAGAGGTAAGCAATTACCTCTCTTTTTATTATCTATTTTTTTTATTTGTATTTAAAAATACTAAAACAGGAACACACATTGGGTGCCTCCATCCTACCCACTACCTGGCTGAGCAGGGAGAGTTTCAATGAAACTGAACTAGAGTCAAGGAGGCAGAAAGTTCCATATTTGCCTAATAGTGTATAAAATATTTTCATGTCACTACAGCACATAGGCAATCCTTCTCGGTTCTGCTCTGCAGTACACTGGAATGAGGTTTATAGTGGACCTGAACTCCTGCACAGCACAGAAGGAAAACAAGAGAGAAATCCACCCTGTATGTATTAGGAGAGTTTAGCCTGTCTAATTCCCCCTCATCTGTGACTAATCACAAGTAATTTGATATCTCTCAGGTGTGTCAGCTCAGGAACAGGCAGAGCAGCTAATTTGTAAACAGAGGATGTTAACCTTATGTCTGCACCCATGAAAGCAGGTGAAAAGCAGGAGCCAGGCGACTCAGCCACAAACCAGTGAATAAATAAAAACAGTATCAATGAGTAGCTAGTCATTGATACCGGTTTTATTTGATTTAATAAGGAATTCAATAAAGGCTTGCATTTTCCACGGGACATTGTGCAGAACCTCACTTTTTCATCAAAGCAGGAAGTAAACACTGTGGATTTATTGCAGAATTTCTATCAGCTACGCCAAATAAATTGTATTGTTTAAAGTTATTATGCTGTTGCTCATCTTTTAGAGCAGATAGGATGTTTTGAGTTTAGGTCCGCTTTAAAGGGAATCTGAAGTGAAAAACTTAGGATATAATGATTAGTATGTGTAGTACAGCTAAGAAATAAAACATTAGCAACAGAGACATAAGTCTAATATTGTTTCCAGTACAGGAAGAGCTAAACTCCAGTTGTTATCTATGCAAAAGAGCCACTGAGCTTCATGACTTTCAAAGTCACAGAGCGCTCTGTCTTCTGAAGCTTATTATCTCAAGTGTCTGTCACTGTATTTTTTTTTTTCCTGCAGAGGACAGTTCAGAAGTGCACTAGCCTGCTCTGTAAAATCATTTTGAATGCTGAGTAGTGTGTAAACCGCAAATATTAGAGAATGATGCAATGTTATTAAAAAAAACCTATATAACTGAAAATAAAAATATGAGAATATTTTCGTTGCTACTAATGTTCTAGTAGTTATCTGTACTACACAACCAATTCATTATATCATTTTTTTTTTGCTTTAGTGCCTCTTGAAGTCTTTGATGATTAGTAATAGTTATATGAAGGCTGAACATAATGAAGGCCATTGGTTCACCATAGGACCTTTTAGCTACATAAGGACGAGCATACTTCCCATAGTAAACACAGGAAGAGCCATAGCGAAGGGAAACTGTGAAATAACCATGTGATACGGAGACGCTGCAAGTTCATCCGCAGATCAAACCCAGGGCATGGCTGCTGGAATGTGACTTTCTATAATTAACCCAGCATCATAACAACATGTCAGCCGGCTGCCTTATGTATGCAGGAGGTAACAGCGAGCTGATCAGTTTACACCCGAGAGGGCACAGCGCGGCCCTCATATACAAAAGGGGAGAACTACTCAAAGTGTAGTGTAGTGTAAAATAAACTTCTGCAAAGGAACTTCGGCAAAAACTCTCCTTCTAGTTATGGATGGGGTATGGCAGGGTCAGAATCACCATCAGGTTTTATCTTTTGATTGAAGAAATGTCCCCTTATTTCTGGTCTAGTAAATTAATAAGTCTCTAATTGGCTGGTTATGATCACATGACCATACGTCAATTCGGTTTGCTAGTAAGCAGGAGTGACCTGTGATGGTGCCTAGCCAGTAATAGACTTAAAAATACATCATGTGGTCAAGCTAAACTCACGCCCCTAGAAACTAATAAGCACATGCTAGAGTGCATCAGCTAGAAAATCCAATAAAAAGAAACATTATGAAACCTCCATTTAAATTAGCTGGTATTCATGGGCATAGCAATCACCCCTGCGCCCCCTGCCATCGCAGGGGGGCCAAGAGGCTTTGGGGCCCCTCCTCCTCCTTGTCCCCAACTGCAAGTGCAGCCAATTAGCAAAAAACCTCCCCGTTCGCTCACAAAAAACGTGTGCAGGAGCGTGTGTAATTATTTCCTGCTTCCAAATGCTGCATAAGAGCAGAACACACTCTGCTGCCATTTATCAGCTCCCAATTACGTGACCTGCAAGGGGTTCAGGGACCAAGAGGGCCCCATGCTATCCTTTTTGCAGGGGGGGCTGTTGAGACTAGTTATGCCCCTGCTGGTAATGTATTCATAGCTTACACTAATTCTTATAATACAAGCAGCAATCAGTTAAATGTAATTAGGTAATAAAGCCATTAGCTTTAAACTTGAGAGCACTCTCTTGTTATCAGGATTGTTTGGGAAGCCAGATAAAGTGGTTTTATTTCTGTTTATTTTTCATGAGAGCTGCTGCACTGACTGCAGCTCCACTGCCTCATTTGCACACAAAGAACTGGTCTAGCAACTGTAGTAGCAAAAAAGTGAATACAAGCAGGCTTGGTACTATATGTACCCAAATCTTAGGTCTCATTTTGATACAGGTACACTTTCAACAGAACTTGAAGTGGGGGCAATATGGAGGCAGAGATATTTATTTTTAAACAATACCAGTTGTCTGGCAATCCTACTTATGCTCTGCCTCTAATACTTTTAGCCATAGACCCTGAACAATCATGCAGATCAGACATTTCTGACAAAAATCTGACAAGATTAGCTGCATGCATGTTTCAGGTGTGTGTTTAGACACTACTGATGCCAGAATGCTCATCAGGACTGCCAGACAACTGTTATGGTTTTAAAATAAATATCTCAGCCTCCACCTTTTTCCCACTTCAGGTTCCCTTTAAAGTGGGATAAAACTCTGACATAACATTCAATAAGATGTGATTTCCTACTCTTTATTACCCATACAGATATGTTGTCTATGTACAAATTACAAATTCCTAAAATACAGTTTATCTTTTCTGAAAGATGCCATTGCAATTTACTGCATAGCAGCTGTATTTATATATTAAAATCTAGTGATCACTTCTCAGCTCTTTCTGCTTCTCAGTTCAGTACAGCTCAGTTCTGGCAGTTTGCTAATGTTTACTAAATGTATCTGACAAAGGAATGTAAACATAAGGCCAGAAGCTTTCCACTGAAGAACAAAGTGCTGTGATTAACTGACTAAATGCTGTTCTCAGGGCCGGCCCGCTCATGAGGCGGGGTGAAACATTTGCCTCAGGTGGCAAATCTGGGGCGGCGGCACCCGCCTGTCCATAGACGCTGCCGCTGGGGGTCGCCCGCCGAGCTGGAGAGGTAGCGGGCAGAAAGGGGGTATTGGGCCTAGCGGCGGGGAGGGGGGGTCGGACCCCCCTCCCTCGCCTGGGTCCCCCGATCTGCGCTCCTACTCCAGCGTTACGTATGAACCTGCATATGATGAAGAGGCAACGGGCGGGGGAATCACTCACCTCTTTCGCGTTCCATGTTCCGTATTGTAAGTGGACGGCCTTGCAGGAAGTGACGTCAGTGGAGCGCACGATGGAACGCGGAAGAGGTGAGTGATTCCCCCGCCCGTTGCCTCTTCAAATCTTCATCATATGCAGGCTCGTATGTATCGCTGGAGGAGGAGCGCAGATCGGGGGACCCAGGCAAGGGAGGGGGGGGGGGTCTGACCCCCCTCCCCGCCGCTAGGCCCGCTACCCCTCCAGCTTGGCGCCCCCCCCCCCCCCCACGGCTGGGGGGGGGGCGGCGATTTTTTCTAATTTTGCCTCAGGCGGCAAAAAGTCTAGGGCCGGCCCTGGCTGTTCTCCTACAAAATGTTTTTGTGGTAGTAATTATTATGCTGTAAATAGCATTTCCTCTTTGTTCTAAAAGATTGAGTTTCATACTACTTTAGTGGAAATCAACCTTTGAGACTGTTAGGGAGACTTTGCTTGGCTATCCAGGAAGTAGAGGAGTAGTGGTCAGTGGTCACATGACTAATGTTTGCAAAATAAAAAAAAATTGTTAATCATGTTTGGTATCTGGTACAGCTTACTACAATACATTTCTATAGCGCTTTTCTCCCATAGGACTCAAAGCGCTTAGGCTCTCTCAGATTCAGTAATTGGAAGTAAGATGAAGTATTAACACAACAAAAGTTATTTTTCTGCAAACGCCAAACCGAACAGGTGAGTTTTCAGTCTGGATTTGAACACATCCAGGGATGGAGCTGTCCTGATCTGCTGAGGTAAGAAGTTCCATCGTGTAGGGGCAGCATGACAGAAGGCTCTGGGCCCAAAGGTTTCCAAGTGGACTCTGGGTATGACTAGATTATTAGAACCTGTGGATCTGAGAATGCGGGGATTGCTATGCAGCTGCAACATATCTTTCATGTATCCAGGGCCCAGATTATGTAGTGATTTAACCACTTCAGGACCATAGGCTTACACCCCCCCCCCCCCCCCTAGTGACCAGGCTATTTTTTTACAGATCTAAAAAAAGAAATGGAGCGCACTATAGTGCATTACCAAGGCTTGGCTTTTATTCGCAAATGTACAAGTAATACTCACAAGATATAGCAATAAAAGACGCTTCTCAGCGGTACAGCCAACCGCTTCACTCTCTGGCAATATGTCGGCGGCGCGCTGTGGCCAGCAGCGCGATCTCCGGTGGACTGTAAGCCGTATCGCTCTGGGAGTGGGCGTGGCTGGAGGTCAGCGTGCATAGGACGTCATGACGCGTTTCGGCGCTCTGCGCCTTCGTCAGATGACGTCTCTATGCACTGCACGCTATTTAGCAAGAGTCCTGAGCCGTAGTCATGGTTACAGGAAAGCTCTTGATTATCAAAACTTTATTTAAAAATGAACAAAACAAAACTAACAGTGGGCAGGAATGGAGCTGTACAATAGGATATCTGGGCGCTCCAGGATAAAAGGTTGTTATAACACATTAAGGAATAAAAATGACACATTAAGGAATAAAAAATGACACATTAAAGAGACTCTGTAACAAATTGTTTATCTTTATTTCTTCTATGCTATAAGTTCCTATGCCTTTTCTAATGTGGTCTGGCTTACTGCAGCTTTTCCTAATTGCACAGTAGCTGTGTTATCTCTGTTATATGATCTAATCTTCTCTCTATAGTCGGCACAGTCAGGCTGAGGCAGTCAGACTGGAATGTGCAGGGCTGCTTGTGATTAGCTAGAAGCTGTACACACCCCCTGCAGGCTCTGTGTGACTAACACACTCTGCTTAGCTGAGCCTATTAGAAGCTGGTTAGTTTGTTTGTAAACACTGCCTAAAACTGGCAATTACAAGCCAGGTTTGCAGCAGAGAATGGCAGAAACAGCACAGAGGGGACCAGGAGCACATAATGAATAGAATGGTATGCTTTTTATTGTAAGAATTTCAGAGTACAGATTCTCTTTAAGGAATAAAACTGGGGTAAGGGGTGAGGTGAGGGATATACTGGCTCACAGCGCGCCCCTCACAATTCATGAAAATTCATCTGAACAAACAATATGGACAGTCTGTATAAAAACATATAAACATGTAAACATACATGGAAAAGAGAAGTGTACAACTACATGTGCGTTATGCAGGCACAGGGGCGAATTAAAAGAACAATAAAAACCTGCATTTAAACACACATGAATTAAAAAACAACGAATATGGGTAAGCAGAATTGTATAAAACCATATCGAACGAGACAAATGGTCCCCTTAATCGTTCTAGGTGTCTCATAAGCTTAGAATTGTTCACCACAGGGGACAATCATATCTGTATAATGACTGTATATAACTGCATGTAAAAGGAGAATTTTCAACACAAGGTAAAAGTATATACAAGCAATTTACAGTAAACAGAATATATAAATATATATATATATAAAATTGCAACAGCAAAAGGAGTACATAAACAACTAGGTACACATGTATGTGAGTCATCAGGATTGATACTGATGTATAGACAGATAGGCAAATCGAAGGACCCTATTCTTAAAAAGGTCCTACTAGGGATATAAGATTCTAATTTGCCCTTTTCAAAGATGCTGAGAATGTGCCCAAATTGTTTCTTAGGGATATTAGTTATAATTCTAGTTGTATTAAAATATGTAGATTGGGCATCCTAAACAGAAAAAAAAGGGGGGCGGAGGTGGGCGGTGGGGCTGTCTTCATTGTTAAAAGGTGTCCGACTATAATGGACTGGGGCAACTGATGTTGGCCATGCCTGGAGGACCGAAAAACCATGGAGGGATAGGGAGGGAGGGTCAAAGGGTGGGGGGGGGGAACTGGGGGGGGGGGGGGGGGAAAGAAAAAAGGGGAAAGGGAATGTAGTGTATGGGGAGGGGGAGGGGGAGGGGGGTGGGGGGGAGGCGAGGGAAATGGGATGGGGGGTGGGCAGAGCGGAGTGTTATCTGCAAAACCGTAAACATGCACATTAAGCTTACATCAACTTAATCGACCTACTATGGACCGGTCCTGACTTATGATGTACTCACCACCCTCATCTAGTGTGGATAACTGCTAGGGGGGGGTTTTTTTGTTTATTTTTGAGAAGCTGTAAGAGAAAAGAACATATATTATTTATAAGCCAAGACTACTTCATCAATTTAAATGAATTGCTCATATTCAAAAACAGAATTTTCCAACCCCTACTCAAAGAAATGTGGAAATCTCCAAATTCTCATTAAGTCCATTTGGATTCAGTGCATTCATTTTGAAGATCCAGAAAGTCTCCCTCTCACAGAGCTCTCTGAATCTTTCCCAGGATATAAATTTTTAGGGATCATTTCCAGGCCCAGGATCCTGAGTGAGTCCACAGAACTGTCATGGTGTACCTTGAAATGGCGGGGGAACACTGTGTTTTTCGACGCCTTCCAAGATGTTGCACTTATGTTCTCCTAATCTCTGTCTGAGTGGTCGGGTTGTTCGGCCTACATAGGCCTTAGGACAACCACAAGTTAAGAGGTAGACTAAGTGATCACTTCCACATGTTATGAACTCTTTTATCTTATGTGTATGCTGATTCCCATCTACTATCTCCTTTGCTCTATGTTGAATGAAGGGACAGCACCCACATCTCTTAACCTGACATCTAAAGTTGCCAACTGCAGAAGGAAACATGCTTTTAGGTCTTACAGAAATCTTCCTTATATTGCTAGGTGCGATAGTATTCTTGATAGATCTGGCCCTCTTGTATATTACAGAGGGACGGTCAGGTAGGATGTTTTTTAGCAGCGGATCTTGTTTCAAAATGGGCCAGTTTTGTGTTAGAATAGTCTTAATTTTTCTATGTGCTGTGGAAATGGAGTGATGAATGGTAGTTCTGCATGAGGTGTATTATGCAAATTCTCATTCTTGGTTGGGTGGTTGTTCCCTTAAATTCCTCACTGGTGGCTTGTATATATTCTAGTTCATACCCTTTCTCTAGGAATTTTTTACTTAGCACTTCACTTTGATTCGTGTAATCTATATCTGAAGTGCAAATTCCGTCTGAGTCTACGGAATTGGCTTCTAGGGATGTTACGTATCCATTTGGTATTATGGCAACTCGAAGCATGTAAATACGAGTTGCCTGCCGTAGGTTTAAAGTGTGTTTTGGAGCAGATCTTCCCTTCAGTGTCTGCAAATAGTTCTAGGTCTAAAAAGACAATATTCCTATCAGAAATTACATAAGTGAACTCCAGTCCGAATGTATTCGTATTACACATTGTAACAAATTCTTTAAATGAATCGGCACCACCATCCCACACTATCAAGATGTCATCGATATTGAATTGACCTTGCGTGAATGAGATCGAAAAAATTTTTTTTGGTCCCTAGCCATCCCTCCATCCCTTACTTTTATCATATTCCTAAGATTCATAAGAACCCGTCAGAACCCCCGGGGAGACCCATTGTGGCAGGGATGGAGGGTTTGGTAGCTAACATCTCCTCTTATGTGATTATTTCCTTCAGCCCATTGTACTACAGACCCAAGCCTACACGAGGGATTCATTGCACGTCATGGACATGTTACAAAATTATAGATGGGACAAGGACTATCTATGGGCATCTTTAGATGTGACATCACTTTATACCAGTATCCCACATAATAAGGGCTTGGAGGCTGTCCAATATTTTTTGATTCAAGATGGCTCGATCTCATTCACGCAAGGTCAATTCATTTTAGATTTATTACAGTATGCACTTTCGCATAACTATTTTAGCTTCATGGACCAATTATATCTACAGACTTGTGGGACATCTATGGGAGCAGGATTCGCCCCAAGCTTCGCCAACATCTATATGTCATACTGGGAAAGTCAACATATATGGGCAGCTAACCCCTATGCAAAAAATGTTATATTTTATACAAGGTATATCGATGACATCTTGATAGTGTGGGATGGTGGTGCCGATTCATTTAAAGAATTTGTTACAATGTGTAATACGAATACATTCGGACTGGAGTTCACTTATGTAATTTCTGATAGGAATATTGTCTTTTTAGACCTAGAACTATTTGCAGACACTGAAGGGAAGATCTGCTCCAAAACACACTTTAAACCTACGGCAGGCAACTCGTATTTACATGCTTCGAGTTGCCATAATACCAAATGGATACGTAACATCCCTAGAAGCCAATTCCGTAGACTCAGACGGAATTGCACTTCAGATATAGATTACACGAATCAAAGTGAAGTGCTAAGTAAAAAATTCCTAGAGAAAGGGTATGAACTAGAATATATACAAGCCACCAGTGAGGAATTTAAGGGAACAACCACCCAACCAAAGAATGAGAATTTGCATAATACACCTCATGCAGAACTACCATTCATCACTCCATTTTCCACAGCACATAGAAAAATTAAGACTATTCTAACACAAAACTGGCCCATTTTGAAACAAGATCCGCTGCTAAAAAACATCCTACCTGACCGTCCCTCTGTAATATACAAGAGGGCCAGATCTATCAAGAATACTATCGCACCTAGCAATATAAGGAAGATTTCTGTAAGACCTAAAAGCATGTTTCCTTCTGCAGTTGGCAACTTTAGATGTCAGGTTAAGAGATGTGGGTGCTGTCCCTTCATTCAACATAGAGCAAAGGAGATAGTAGATGGGAATCAGCATACACATAAGATAAAAGAGTTCATAACATGTGGAAGTGATCACGTAGTCTACCTCTTAACTTGTGGTTGTCCTAAGGCCTATGTAGGCCGAACAACCCGACCACTCAGACAGAGATTAGGAGAACATAAGTGCAACATCTTGGAAGGCGTCGAAAAACACAGTGTTCCCCGCCATTTCAAGGTACACCATGACAGTTCTGTGGACTCACTCAGGATCCTGGGCCTGGAAATGATCCCTAAAAATTTATATCCTGGGGAAAGATTCAGAGAGCTCTGTGAGAGGGAGACTTTCTGGATCTTCAAAATGAATGCACTGAATCCAAATGGACTTAATGAGAATTTGGAGATTTCCACATTTCTTTGAGTAGGGGTTGGAAAATTCTGTTTTTGAATATGAGCAATTCATTTAAATTTGATGAAGTAGTCTTGGCTTATAAATAATATATGTTCTTTTTCTCTTACAGCTTCTCAAAAATAAACAAAAAAACCCCCCCTAGCAGTTATCCACACTAGATGAGGGTGGTGAGTACATCATAAGTCAGGACCGGTCCATAGTAGGTCGATTAAGTTGATGTAAGCTTAATGTGCATGTTTACGGTTTTGCAGATAACACTCCGCTCTGCCCACCCCCCATCCCATTTCCCTCGCCTCCCCCCCACCCCCCTCCCCCTCCCCCTCCCCATACACTACATTCCCTTTCCCCTTTTTTCTTTCCCCCCCCCCCCAGTTCCCCCCCCCACCCTTTGACCCTCCCTCCCTATCCCTCCATGGTTTTTCGGTCCTCCAGGCATGGCCAACATCAGTTGCCCCAGTCCATTATAGTCGGACACCTTTTAACAATGAAGACAGCCCCACCGCCCACCTCCGCCCCCCTTTTTTTCTGTTTAGGATGCCCAATCTACATATTTTAATACAACTAGAATTATAACTAATATCCCTAAGAAACAATTTGGGCACATTCTCAGCATCTTTGAAAAGGGCAAATTAGAATCTTATATCCCTAGTAGGACCTTTTTAAGAATAGGGTCCTTCGATTTGCCTATCTGTCTATACATCAGTATCAATCCTGATGACTCACATACATGTGTACCTAGTTGTTTATGTACTCCTTTTGCTGTTGCAATTTTATATATATATATATTTATATATTCTGTTTACTGTAAATTGCTTGTATATACTTTTACCTTGTGTTGAAAATTCTCCTTTTACATGCAGTTATATACAGTCATTATACAGATATGATTGTCCCCTGTGGTGAACAATTCTAAGCTTATGAGACACCTAGAACGATTAAGGGGACCATTTGTCTCGTTCGATATGGTTTTATACAATTCTGCTTACCCATATTCGTTGTTTTTTAATTCATGTGTGTTTAAATGCAGGTTTTTATTGTTCTTTTAATTCGCCCCTGTGCCTGCATAACGCACATGTAGTTGTACACTTCTCTTTTCCATGTATGTTTACATGTTTATATGTTTTTATACAGACTGTCCATATTGTTTGTTCAGATGAATTTTCATGAATTGTGAGGGGCGCGCTGTGAGCCAGTATATCCCTCACCTCACCCCTTACCCCAGTTTTATTCCTTAATGTGTCATTTTTTATTCCTTAATGTGTCATTTTTATTCCTTAATGTGTTATAACAACCTTTTATCCTGGAGCGCCCAGATATCCTATTGTACAGCTCCATTCCTGCCCACTGTTAGTTTTGTTTTGTTCATTTTTAAATAAAGTTTTGATAATCAAGAGCTTTCCTGTAACCATGACTACGGCTCAGGACTCTTGCTAAATAGCGTGCAGTGCATAGAGACGTCATCTGACGAAGGCGCAGAGCGCCGAAACGCGTCATGACGTCCTATGCACGCTGACCTCCAGCCACGCCCACTCCCAGAGCGATACGGCTTACAGTCCACCGGAGATTGCGCTGCTGGCCACAGCGCGCCGCCGACATATTGCCAGAGAGTGAAGCGGTTGGCTGTACCGCTGAGAAGCGTCTTTTATTGCTATATCTTGTGAGTATTACTTGTACATTTGCGAATAAAAGCCAAGCCTTGGTAATGCACTATAGTGCGCTCCATTTCTTTTTTTAGACCTACTTTGCCCTGATTTCCTGGAGCAGCACATTACAGCATACCAAGGAGTTGGGAAGATTGTTGCATGTGATTATACCCTCCACATTGGAGCGCAAGGGAATTCTTCTTTTTATTTTTTTACAGATTAGGGCTCTGCAGCTTTAATAGCTCACTGAAGAGCCATACTACGGAGCACACAAATGAATTCTCCCCCTCTTTTCTGCTCACCAACAGAGATTTCTGTTGGTGGGCTGATCGCTGGTGCCTTGTTTATTTTTTATTCATTTATTGTATGTTTTTTTTCTAATAACTTTGTCTATTTTTCTTTTCTTTTTGTCCCCCCCCCTCCCCCGCCAGCCAATCTGGGTGATCCCCTCTTATAGGCATCAGCCTATAAGAGGGGATCGCGATCGGATCCTCTCCAGGGGATAGCCAAGTGACATGGCTGTCCCCAGACCAGCGCTGCGATCTAC
This sequence comes from Hyperolius riggenbachi, assembly GCF_040937935.1. Classification (NCBI taxonomy): domain Eukaryota; kingdom Metazoa; phylum Chordata; class Amphibia; order Anura; family Hyperoliidae; genus Hyperolius; species Hyperolius riggenbachi. The sequence continues at coordinate 59,225,996 of NC_090651.1, forward strand.
TGCAATGTACAATGTAAATAGATGGTAGTTTCCCCATTTAACAGTCTCCTAGCGGCATTCGCCACTGCTAGACGGACGATGGAGCAGAGCTCCGTCACTCAAGCGGGGATGCTTAAATGTCAGTAGGCCAATCTTGAATAGGATCCTCCATTTTATAGGTAACCAGTGAAGGGAGTGCAGGGCTGGTGTTATGCTGGGAACACACAATGAGATTTTTCAGCCGATTTACTGTCCAATCAATTTTGCCAATCGATTTTCTTATCAATTTCCATTCACTTCTATGAGAAATCGATCAGAAAAACAGTCGAAAATAAGATCGGACATGTCGGAAATTATCTATCTGCCAAAATATCTCATGTTTTATTCCCTGCATTAGGTGGCAGTGACAGGTTGGTTGGTTAACAGTCTGGCAGCAGTATTCTGTATCAGCTGTAGGCGGCACAAGTCCTTTTCTAGAGGCCAATTGGGGCAGTGGTTGGAAGGATAAATTATAATTTCATATCTCATTTTGTTCATCTGGAATTAACCTTTAGAGTAAACAGTAAGAATTGTTTAGTTCTAGACTTCTCTATAACTTTTTCTGAATGGTCGCTTACCTTTTGACACACGATTTCCACCAGCAGCGCAAAAGCCGTAGTAACACGAGGGGGCGGACTGCAATAATAGTAATCTAATTTTCATTTGCTATTTTGTGAATTTATTGAGAGAGAGAGAGAGAGAGATGGCTTAATACAATAAATAAAGACAGCCAGATGGTGTTTTCATTCCCTGGAATACTACAAGGTATTTAGTAAAATGTTAAATAAAATAGCTCTATAAAATGATGCCCATGCATTAGTAACCCGGTATAAATACTGGGATTCTAATGTATGCAGGCAACAAGAAAGGCAGCGTTAAGAGAAGAAACATTATGTGGCACTAATAAACTTTTCTTTTTATGTACCTAAGTAGTAGATAAAAGACCCTGGACTTCCGCGGCAAAGAGACCAACGTAAATATAACGGCTTCGCTGTGTTACCAAATAACTCAACCGGGTAAAATATGACAGCTTTTATCTTCTAACTTAATCCAACAAGCATGGCTAGGAATGCATTGTCTAGTAATTCTAAAGAGACTAGTAACAACACTGAAAATGCAGCCAATCAATTCACTTGAGACCAGTGACATCACTAAGGTCTATAGGCTATCCATGCGGGCAGCACGGTGGGGCAATGGTTAGCACTCTCGCCTTGCAACGCTGGGTTCCCAGTTCGAATCCCAGCCAGGTCAACCTCTGCAAGGAGTTTGTATGTTCTCCCTGTGTCTGTGTGGGTTTCCTCCGGGCACTTCGATTTCCTCCCACATCCCAAAAACATACAGATAAGTTAATTGGCTTCCCCCTAAAATTGGCCCTAGACTATGATACATGCACTACATGATACATACATAGACATAGGACTATGGTAGGGACTAGATTGTGAGCCCTTCTGAGGGACAGTTAGCTATATACTCTGTACAGCGCTGCGTAATATGTTGGCACTATATAAATACTTAAAATAAATAATCCATCCATTCACTAAAGACCAGTGACATCACTAAGGTCTATAGGCTATACATTCACTAAAGACCAGTGACATCACTAAGGTCTATAGGCTATCCATTCACTAAAGACCAGTGACATCACTAAGGACAATAAGCTATCCATTCACTAAAGACTAGTGGCATCACTGAGGTCTGTAGGCTATCCATTCACTATAGACCAGTGACATCACTAAGGTCTATAGGCTATCCATTCACTAAAGACCAGTGACATCACTAAGGTCTATAGGCTATCCATTCACTAAAGACCAGTGACATCACTACGGACAATAAGCTATCCATTCACTAAAGACTAGTGGCATCACTGAGGTCTGTAGACTATCCATTCACTAAAGACCAGTGACATCACTAAGGACAATAAGCTATCCATTCACTAAAGACCAGTGACATCACTAAGGACAATAAGCTATCCATTCACTAAAGACCAGTAACATCACTAAGGTCTATAGGCTATCCATTCACTAAAGACCAGTGACATCACTAAGGTCTATAGGCTATCCATCCCCTAGAGACCAGTGACATCACTAAGGTCTATAGGCTATCCATTCACTAAAGACCAGTGACATCACTAAGGACAATAAGCTATCCATTCACTAAAGACTAGTGGCATCACTGAGGTCTGTAGGCTATCCATTCACTAAAGACCAGTGACATCACTAAGGACAATAAGCTATCCATTCACTAAAGACCAATGACATCACTAAAGTCTATAGGCTATCCATTCACTCCAGCGCAAAAAGTAAGCAGCCTAAGTGACAGAACTGACAGGTCTTTGACTTATCCATCTCCTCATGGGGGATTCTCAGGGTTTTCTTTGTTGTCAAAAGCATTTTCTGAACGGCAGTTGCAAAGTCTAACTGACAAAAGATAGTGCAGGCGAGTAGGGAGGCTAGCTGGTATGTTCTATTTTGGCAGGTAAACTGCCTTTCAGAAAATGTTTTTGAAAACAAAAAAAAAACCTTGAAAATCCTCCATGGGAAGATGGACCAGTCAAAAACCTGTCAATTCTGTCAGAATTTTTTTTTTTTTGCTAGAGTGGTCCCTTAACCAGTGACATCACCGAGAAAGTAGTTCACTGAACAAGCAAGACACGAATAGACAAAATGTGAAGCCAGAAAGACAGACTTGCAGCCACTTGACGGGCAGACCAACTGTTATCTCAGCCTCTCCTGTCCTCTCCTCACACCACACTTCAGGCACGAAGCGCATGGCCCTGACTTCAGAATTACCAGCGTGGGTCTCTATTGACCGCCTAATTATGCCAGGTTCCATTTATAAACATGGCTAAACCACTAAGTTTATGGAGACTTTTTGTGCGGCTTTAATAGGATATTGATCGAGAGCAAGCTCTGAGTGGACTGCCATTGAATTGTGTAATGGTGTACAAGAGGCAAGGTCACATTCTCTGGCTGCAGGCTATTTTGTATTAAAATCTTTTCTCTTTCTCTCTAATATTCCAGCACAGACAGCTCTCTTTCCCAGTATCTGATCTGAGCAGGCACAGGGTGGGAAGTGTATTCCATATCCTTAACCCGCTATGCAATGAATATCCTCGTCAAATACCACAACAGATGATCTATTTATTGAACTGCTGATGCCTCTGGTTAATGAGATATATTAACTGGGAACAACTGTGGAGATGTGTTTAAGAGGTTAGAGTTCACAACATCTGTAATCTGACATGCTGCCTCAGTGCAGTGCCTGCAAGCACTTGTTTTACTACGAGGAAGGGGGTGGGATGGGGTGTTCATAGAGAGCGGCACAGTCTCAGGCCTATCATGGATACATAGGCCCTTATTAGGGGTGCCTACACTCTATCCTCTATGCCATCAAGGCATTTTGTATTGACCTGAGGAAGCGGGCAATGACCTGTGAAACGTGTTGTCAGAATGCTTTTTGGATAAACCACTGGGTTAAATGTTGTGAAACAACGTGCAGCAACTACGATATGGAACCTGTTCTCAACATGCTTGTAGAAATTCCCCTTTTTATCGCTTTCCTGCTCTCAGAAGCCCTTTTCTGCTAGGAAAGTGTTTTATAGTTAGAATTTCTTATCAGTGAGGCTTACACTGTAGTCACTTCCTGTCTGAGTCAGGACTGAGTCAGCCACTTACATACCTGATATTTAACTCTTTCAGGCAGAGAAAGAAAAAAAGGAACACAGCATCGTTATTTGTGTGCTAGGCACTGTGCAACTCATGTCACACGTCACTTCGGGTATCCTTTAATCACGAGTAATTACGAGTGATTCAAATGTGGTGTAATTAAAGCAGGTGTGCGGCGGGGAATGAAAGGGTTATTTACCCATAATACCGCCTCTGTGCTGTTAGACAGCTCGTGTTCCAAGCCTCGCTGCCGTCACTTCCTCCTTCAAGCTGGATTATTCGTGATTACACGTGATTAAGCTCGGAGAGCACCACCACAGCTAATAAGAATACGGTCATTGGTTTATTTTCAGCAGGATTAGGTGAGGTGCAGGTCCTGCGCAAATTAGTCAAGATTTCTTTTAAAGAGACTCCGTAACAAAAATTGCATCCTGTTTTTTATCATCCTACAACTTCTAAAAGCTATTCTAATGTGTTCTGGCTTACTGCAGCACGTTCTACTATCACCATCTCTGTAATAAATCAACTTATCTCTCTCTTGTCAGACTTGTCAGCCTGTGTCTGGAAGGCTGCCAAGTTCTTCAGTGTTGTGGTTCTGTGATGCATCTCCCCCCTCCAGGCCCTCTCTGCACACTGCCTGTGTATTATTTAGAGTAGGGCAGCTTCTCATCTTTTACAAGCTGGATAAATCCTCCTCTGAGCTGGCTGGGCTTTCACATACTGAGGAATTACATACAGGCAGAGCTGTCTGCACTCTGCAGGAAGAAACAGCCTGACACTTCAGTGGAAGATAGCTGCAATGGGAAAGAAACACACAAATGATCTCTTGAGATTCACTCTGCAGGAAGAAACAGCCTGACACTTCAGTGGAAGATAGCTGCAATGGGAAAGAAACACACAAATGATCTCTTGAGATTCAAAAGGAAGGGTGTATACAGCCTGCTTGTGTATGAATGTATTTTCTATGTGTGGACATACTGTACATCAACCTACTTCCTGTTTTGGTGGCCATTTTGTTTGTTTATAAACAAACTTTTAAAAACTGTTTTTAACCACTTTTAATGCGGCGAGGAGCGGCGAAATTGTGACAGAGGGTAATAGGAGATGTCCCCTAACGCACTGGTATGTTTACTTTTGTGCAATTTTAACAATACAGATTCTCTTTAAAGCAAACCTGAAGCAAAAATAAACTTTTGAGATAATGAATTGTATGTGTAGTACAGCTAAGAAATAGAACATTAGTAGCAAAGAAGAGAGTCTCATGTTGTTTTCCAGTACAGGAAGTTAGAAAAAACTCCAGTTGTTATTTATGCAAAAGAGCTTCTCTGAGCTATTCGACCTATTTTGGTCAAATAAAGTGCTTCATAAAACAGGGCTGTAATGGCCAGGAAACAGCGAGAGACAGGTTAGGATCAGGTTTTACTGGTGAAAAGTTCAAAGGGTCATTATTTCTGCTTTGTTTTATAACTTAAAAACCAGTGTGGTTTTAAAACGGCAACTATCACAGTATGATGCAATGGTATATTGAAAAAAAATAAAAAATTTAAAATAAAAATATGCACATGCTTCTTTCAGCATCTTTTGGCTGTCCAGTGGTAGTTTCCTGTAAAACGGACTGGGCACGACCACTGGGTTAAACGTTGGGAAACAACGTGCAGCAACTACAATATGGAAACTGTTCTCAACATTCTTGTTGGCTAGTATGTATCTGGCTCTCGTAGTCCATTTTGGCTTCAGAATGTCCACCCAACCCAAACAACTAAAAGATATTCAATAGCAAAAGAAGACACGGCACTCAGGAGCTGTGTGCAGCAACAAGCTGTATTCGGAGCAGACAAGATCACATGTTTCAGGCGGAGCCCTTCCTAAAGGTGGCCATACATGGTACAATTTTTCATTTTTTTTCGATTAGATAATTTAGTTCGGCTATTCCGTTAGATCGAATATAAAGATTTTTCCAGCATGTCCGATCTGATTTTTCCCGAAAAAAACTGGATAATCGTTCAAATTTCTTGATCGAAAAAAAAAAATATTTTCAACTTTCATTCGATTCGATCATTTAGATCGAATAACCGGGATAATCGAACGTTTTTATTGTACCATGTATGGCCACCATAAAACAGATATTCAGGCACTTGCTTTTAACATACTGACTGGTCACTGGAACCAAGCCCTGCGAAGCAATACATTTGGGCACCTGGAGCTTCTACACAGAATCTTCTTGCTTTATCAAACAAGGCCTCACTGTAACTGACTGTACTGGGGGGTCCCAAACTTACAAACAGGTTCAGTTCCCGGCGACTGCAAGTTTAATTTGTTTGTAAGTTGAGTCACAATGATTTACTTTCTTTTCTTTCAATGTGCTTTTAACCCCCCTGGCGGTATAATTCCCGCGGCTGCGCAGCCGCGGGAGGGTTTTTTTCACTTTTTTTTTAGCATGTAGCTAGCCTAGCGCTAGCTACATGCTTCCCCCCCCCTCCCCGCGGCGTCCGCCCATCCCCTCCGATCGCCGCCGCTTGCCCATAAGGAAATCCCATTCTGAACGGGATTTCCTTGAGGGATTCCCCCATCGCCATGGCGATGAACGGAGTGACGTCATCGACGTCACAGGGAGTCCCGATCCACCCCATAGCGCAGCCTGGTGGCGATTGGCCAGGCTGCGCAAGGAGTATGCGGGGGGGGGGGGCTGTTTCCGCGGCGGGTAGCGGCGATCAGACCAAACACGCAGCTAGCAAAGTGCTAGCTGCGTGTTTGAGAAAAAAAATTATGTAAATCGGCCCAGCAGGGCCTGAGCGGCACCCTCCGGCGGCTTCCAAGGAAGTTAAAGTGTTTTGAACGATTTATAACAGTTTATACTATATTGTAAAGTTCAACAACAAAAACAAGTAATAATAGAACAGCATGGTATATTTTGTACATGAAGACAACTTTGTATCTCTGAAACATTGCAGTACACATATATTTAAGTTAGGGCTGGGACCCACTAGAGCTCTTTTGGCAGCGTTTTTGGGTCCCCGTCAATTGCCAATGAAAGTCAAAGGAGGAGAAACCACTAAAAGGATTGTGGATATAGCTAATTGCAGGTCATGCAGTGTTTTGGGAGCCATTGCGCTCCAATGCAAAGTATTGGATCGCTGCAAAATCGCTCCTAATGCCAGAAAAAATTGCAGAAAATCGCTCCTAAAATCACCTACAAAACGCATAAAAAACCCCCAAAACCCGGTAGTGATTGCCAGTGTCTCCCAGGCCGTACTGGCCTGTCACATGTGGCTTGTGGAATTCACCTTACTCCAGCTGTGGGTGGCCCTGATCTGATAAAGCAGAATCAGACTTTTCCGACCTTTGCAGCACATCTGAATCATATCTCAGACATTGCTGACTCATTAGTAAAATGTAATAACAAAAAAAGTCTGTTAAATAAGAACCAAATGTGCTTCTTGGTGTGCTTGTCCTAACGTGACCGCACACATGCCTTTGAAAGCGGGACAGCAAGTTCTGATGGGCTTAATATATTACCGGTGCGAGTGAAGCTTTATCTTATCTGTGCTTTGTGAACGGGAGACTTGGCATCTAGCACTGCTTCCATATAAACAGCCACAGTATAGCGAGCACTTATAGAAGGCTTACGGAAATTAAAACAAAGCTTATTTTGCAGGTTGCAGAATATGATAAAGTTCTTCACGGCAACAGTAATGGTATCCCCCACCTTTATGAACGCATCAATACTGCTGATGGAAGTAACGACAGAAAAGTAGCGATCAATAGACCACATTGAGATGTATTATTCTGATTGATTCCCATTTGAAATTTATTGAAACGACCTACTACTCTGTGGTTTTGTTTTTGCTCAGTGAAAAACAAAACTGTTGATTCCTGTTAATTCAAGTTCGATCTTCTACTTTTTTGTAACCAATCACTTTGAAATTGACTGAAAGCTTTTGATTGGTTAATATCCATTATTTCCCTGAAAATCAGACCGGCAAATACGGTCATAGCTGATTGATGTGTGGTTAGACTAGTGCTACATACCCACTTGAGATAAAAGTCTTTGGAAAAGGCGAGATCAGAGACCAATTTTACCCCCTTCCATTTAGTATCAGAGCCATACTCTACACCAGTGGTGCCCAACCTTTTTTTGCCCGAGGGCCGCACTTCATATCAAGATAAATTTTGCGGGCCGGAACACATACATATAAAATTTAAATATAAATCTTTAACATTTTTCTAGTAACCGTTAACATGGTGTTGGAAAAGGAAAGAAAATGGCAAGCCGAGAATTGTTGTACTCTAAACTGATGCCCATTTTCTGGGGTACCTGGATGTATGTGCAGAGGCTCTCTAGGGGGCCCAGCACAAGTGCTGTGTGAGTTGCAGGTAGTTGCAGCCTACTATTAAAGGGGAACTGAAGAGAGAGGTATATGGAGGCTGTCATGTTTATTTCCTTTTAATCAATACCAATTGCCCGGCAGCCCCGCTGGTCTATTTCTCTGCAGTAGTATCTGATTAAAACCAGAAACAAGCATGCAGCTAGTCTTGTCAGATCAGACTTATAAGTCTGAACCACTGAAACACCTGATCTGCTGCATGCTTGTTCAGGGGCTATGGCTAATAGTATTAGAGGCAGAGGATCAGCAGGGCTGCCAGGCAACTGGTATTGTCTAAAAGGAAATAAACATGACAGCCTCCATATAACTCTCTCTTCAGTTCCCCCTTAAGCAGAAGCCGGAATGTCAATTAGTTGCCGCGGGTGAAGGTCAGCGTGGAGCAAGTTTTTTACAGCTTGACTGGCTGGTAGCGTGTGATGTCATACTGTCCCCTGAGATGAGAGGCTGGAGCAGCGGCAAAGCATCTGGGAGAGGAGAGCCGGAGCATGTGAGGAGAGCCGAAGCAAGAATCCATGCTGAGGAGGAGGATCAGGGATTGCGTCATAGGTTTACACAGTGTACTCACGTTCTCCGCCTCGCGTTCTCTGCAGTAGCGCTGTGATAGTCAGATCCTTGCCCATTGGTTGCTGCAGGAACCTCCCTCCAATAGGAATATGGCTGATTCCAATTGGAGGGTGGTTCCTGCAGCAACCAGTGGACGAGGGTCTCTAACTATCACAGCGCTACTGCGGAGAACGCGAGTATGCTGTGTAAGCCTATGACATAGTATGACACAATCCCTGATCCTCCTCCTCAGGACACTTCCGCAAGCCACAAAAGTCGGCATTGCGGGCCACAAATGGCCCGCGGGCCTTAGGTTGGGCACAGCTGCTCTACACAGTCTATTCTATTGAGCTGAACTCCCCATCAGATAAAACTCTTTGCCAGATGCTGCACACAAAGATGCTGTACACATTCAACAGATCAGTATCTTCAAAAGATCCGTTCCTGCAAAATGCATTCATAGACTATGACATCTGCAGATCTCATACACACCTTGTTTGACAGGCAATCATCTGCAGATTTGAAGATCTATCCTGGTGGATATGATCTGCAGATGACTGGTCTGTTAAACAAGAATCGTCAATGAGATGCAAAGCGTTCTGAGTTGATACAGGGATTATGCAGATCTTGCATGCAAATCTTGCATGTGGCTTGAAAATGCCAAGGTGGAATTTGGTTGGTCCATTTTCAAGCTGCATAAATGTGCATGCAAAATCTACAAAGTCCTGTATGCACCCAAAGCGATTTGCATCTCAATGACCATCCCTAGTGGCTCCCTTACCTGTAGCCAAGCAGCATGTTCTGTCAGCAGAGAGGGGAGGAGGGATGTCAGGGTGGCACATTAGCTAGCAGCTTCCAGTGGCTGGGTAAGTACAAGCAGAATGGGCTCATCTGACGCTTAGCGATCTGTTGGAAGGGATTGATAAATACTGTGGGCAGGGCGGTATGCTTGGGGGCAACTGTAACACATGCGAGATCTGGGTGTAGGAGGAGTGTAGGCGTTAGTAAGAGGTTCTGTTCTCTCTGTTGGAAGCAGTGTTTTCTCAAGTACTGCACACTAATCCTAGGGCAGTGACTTTAAATGGGTTTAGCACTACTACCCTTTAAAGGCCCTTTTCCACTAGCAATCGCTAGCGTTTGCGCTAAATGCTAGCGATTGCGATTCAGCAAAGTCCTAAATTTTCCTGGCGATTGAGATCGTGATTTTGTTATGCAATGCACTGCATAGCAAAATTGCGGCAAAAATCGCTCCGCGGTGCGATCGTGCTTTAGTAAAAACCGGATCGCGGTAGTGGAAATTACCTACCGCGATTCCTATGTTAATATGCAAACTGTAGCGATTTGCAATTCAGCATCGCAAACGCCGCTAGTGGAAAATGGCCCTAAGGACAACTGAAGTGAGAAGACTATGGAGGCTGCCATATTTATTTCCTTTTAAACAATACCAGTTGCCTGGCAGCCATGCTGATCTATTTGGCTGCAGTAGTGTCTGAATAACACCAGAAATAAGCATGCAGCTTATTGTCAGATCTGACAATGTCAGAAATACCTGATCTGCTGCATGCTGGTTCAGGGTCTATGGCAAAAAGTGTTAAAAGGCAAAGGATCAGTAGGATAGCCAGGCAACCGGTATTGCTTAAAGAGAAACATATCACAGCCTCCATACACCTCTCGCTTCAGTTGTCTTTTAACCAGCCTGGCGGTATGGACGAGCTCAGCTCGTCCATTACCGCCGGAGGCTGCCGCTCAGGCCCTGCTGAGCCGATTTTAATCAAATAAAAAGGGGCACACGCAGCCAGCACTTTGCCAGCCGCGTGTGCTACCTGATCGCAGCCGCAGCTCTGCGATCCGCCGCGTGCAGCGCGCGAAAAAGGGCCTCCCCAGCCACCCGAGCCCAGCGCAGCCAGACCAAACAGTTCCGGCCAGCGCTAAGGGCTGGATCGGAGGCGGCTGACGTCAGGACGTCGGCTGACGTCACTCCGCTTGTCGCCATGGCGACGAGGAAAGCATAACAAGAAGGGCCGCTCATTGCGGACTTTCTTGTTACTTCTGATCGCCGGAGTGATTTAGTCAGTGTTTGCCCATTGTAAAATCTTTCCTCTCCCTGATTTACATTCTGACCTTTATCATATGGTGACATTTTTACTGCTGGCAGGTGTTGTCAATGGAAGAAGATACTGCTTGCTTTTTTGGCAGTTGGAAACAGCTGTTATTTCCCACAATGCAATGAGGTTCACAGACAGGAAACTGTCAGGACCATGGTCAGTTTGTGAAAAGGAAAAGATTTCTCATGGGAAAGGGGATATCGGCTACTGATTGGGCGGAAGTTCAATTCTTTGTTACGGTTTCTCTTTTAAGGCGCATACACACGCCAGATTACCTACACCCGCTGTGTGGCGTCACTCTTGCGCCAATCCACCCCTTGCATAAAAGAGAACCTGTGACGCGTCAACACAGCCTCCGCCCTGTAATGTAGTCCAGGAATCTAATCCCAATCCCCGTCGGGTGACATTACTTGAGCACACGTATGGGGCTTAATGTTAATATGTAGTCTTTCTGCTTCCACTACAGCTAATCACGCAACTATCCAGCACAGTGATGGGTGCCTCTCGATCTGCAGGTACAGCACACAGGATCCAGGAGGCCTCTACATCAGCCTACACAATATTCTCCCAGCAGCAATGTATATATACTGCAAGTGACCTCTGCAAATGCCATATAAAGTCAACTTGTATAATTGCCTGCAAATTTATAACGCCAGATGAGAGGGAGCGGCAGCAAATAGGACACTTTGTGTGACCTCATAGGAGGTATAAATATCAGATCCCAGAACTAATCTCCGAGTTCACATCCATCCATAAAGCAGGGGTTCCTGAAACCAGCGTGACGGCCATACACAGCCAAGCCTGCCGCATGTTAATGTAGAGGGCCTCGCTAGCGTTAGCAAAGGAGATTTCAATACCTCCTACTGTGTGTGATCCATAATTCACATTGCTGGGTCATTGGAGGGAACCAAGCACCACTTTTTTTCCCCTGGTTTCTAATAGCTAAAGCAGCTTCCATGTTCACCCCCCCTCCCCCCTTCTAGCTCTCAATATTTATCCAGGGGAAGGTGTGAAGATAGCATCTGTGACTTCTCTAAACTCTTTGAAACACAGCATCCAATCCCCCGCTGAAAGCTTTCGTTTGCTCACTGCTAATGTGTGCAATAAAATAATTACATAAGTCCTTATGTGCATGAAACTTCTGCGGTTGGGCAGTCCTCTGAAGTAGGCTAATAAACCCTCTGCTACACTTTTAGGCTGCACAGTGGGACGTTGCTGTTTAATGCAATGTTAAAGTCGCAACGTGTGTGCGCTGAGAGGTAACGCACTGCAAGCAGTGAGCTACCATAATGCAACATTTTTCATCCCATAGGATTATCATTGCAGTGCGGTAAGCTGCGTTATAAGACTTTATAACGCAGCTCTGCACCATCCCACTGTGAGCGCAACCTCAAATGTAAAAAAGAAGAGGTAATAATTGAAGTTTTGTATTTAAGGGGTTGATTCACTATAACAAATAACGTGCCTTATAAGAGTCAACACACTTTATCAGAGTAAACTCGTCTTATCAGAGTTAACACACCTTATTAGAGTAGTATAGTGAGCCCTACGAACTTATGCCTGCTAATTGGCAATGACGAGAGCTCCACTCGTCCTGCCCTGAGCCCCTGCGGGTCCAATCACTTTAAAGGACATTATCCCCGCACTTTGATTGGCCCAATAGGCTGCCTGTCACTTGACAGGAAACTTGTCCGGCAGCCTATTGGGCCAAGGTGCGGGGATAATGTCCTTTAAAGTTATTGGACCCGCAGGGGCTCAGGGCAGGACGAGTGGAGCTCTCATCATTGCCAATTAGCAGGCATAAGTTCGTAGTGCTCACTATGCTACTCTGATAACAACAACAACAAATAACATTTGTAAAGCGCTTTTCTCCCGTGGGACTCAAAGCGCATAAGCATGGCTCCGACCATCGTGGTACAGAGGAAGAATTTTATAAATCTGGAAATGTCAGGCTAAACAGGTGGCTTTTCAGTCTGGATTTGAATAGCTCCAGGGATGGTGCTGTCTTTACTGGGTGTGGTAGGGAGTTCCAAAGAGTAGGGGCAGCATGACAGAAGGCTCTGTCTCCAGATTTTTTGAGGTGCACTCTGGGAGTGACCAAGTTTATAGAACTTGCTGATCTGAGGTTGTGAGAGGTGTGGTGCAGCTTCAGCAAGTCCTTCAGGTATCCAGGGCCCAGATTGTGCAGGGATTTGAATGTCAGCAGTCCAATCTTGAAGAGTATTCTCCATTCTACTGGTAGCCAGTGCAGTGAGCGAAGGATCGGTGTAATGTGACAGTAGCGAGGCTGGTTTGTTAGCAATCTGGCAGCAGCATTCTGCACTAATTGCAGGCGACGCAGGTCTTTTTTGGGGAGGCCAGCATAAAGGGCATTGCAGTAGTCCAGCCGTGATGTGATGAAGGCGTGGACTAGGGTTTGAAGATCCTCTGGGGGAATCAGATGTTTAATCTTTGCAATGTTCTTCAGATGAAAGAAGGAAGATTTAACTACAGATGAAATTTGGTTTCTGAAACTCAATTCCCCATCGATTAGTACGCCAAGGCTGCGCACAAGGTTGGAGCTGTTTATGTCTGAATTCCCAATCCTGATTGGTGTTGCTTTAGGATAGAGCTGTTTTGATGGCGAGCACTGGCTTTGGACAAACAGGACCTCAGTTTTGTCAGCATTCAGTTTCAACCAGTTATCATTCATCCATGCCTGAAGCTCAGCTAAGCAAGAGTTTATTTTTGGGGTAGGGTCTGTTCCACCAGGTTTGAAGGACAGGTATAGCTGTGTGTCATCGGCGTAGCAGTGGTACGTCAGGCCATGTTGTTGGATAAGTGTACCGAGTGGCAACATGTAGATTGCAAACAGCAGAGGGGATAGGATTGATCCTTGTGGCACTCCGAATTGTAGAGGTGCAGGTTTGGACATTATAGGTCCTAGGGATACTCTCTGTGTTCTGTCAGTCAGGAATGATCTGAACCACTGGAGGACTGATCCACTGATGCCACAGTACTCCTGCAGTCTGTTAAGCAGGATTTCATGGTCAACTGTATCAAAAGCAGCTGAGAGATCCAACAGGATTAGGATGGAGCATTCCCCTCTGTCCCTTGCCATGAGCAGATCGTTGCAGACTTGGATGAGGGCTGTTTCGCAGCTGTGGTGTTTCTTAAAGCCAGATTGTAGAGGGTCCAGGATGTTGTTTACTGACAGCCTGGTTTCAAGTTGCAGATAGACAGCCTTTTCAATAACTTTACCTAAGAAGGGGAGGTTGGAGACAGGTCTGTAGCTGCTCATAGCATCTGGATCCATGGAAGGTTTTTTAAGAAGGGGCTTGATGATTCCTTCTTTTAGAGAGGTAGGAAACCTCCCTGCTTGCAGAGAGCAATTTACTATTTTGTGAAATGCTGGACCAAGCAGGTCAGGGCATTTCAGCATATGTTTAGTTGGTCCAGGGTCCAGGTCGCAGGTTGTCTGGCGGAGACGACAGAGGATGTCTGAGATCTCTTCCTCACTAATACTTTTGAAGTCAGTCCAGGGTGTTAGGTTGTTTTTGCAGCTATTTCCAGGAGTTGCATGAGCCTTGGGTGCTGTGGATTGAATGAGAGACCGAATAGAGGATACTTTGTCAACAAAGTAGCAGGCAAATTTCTCACATAGCTCCTTTGAGGGAGTTATAGTAGGTTTTAGACAGGATGGATTACATAGTCTATCAACTGTGCGGAATAGTTGGGCTGGTCTGTTGGCGGCCTTTGCGATCTCCTGTGATAGGTAGGAGGATTTTTTCTTGGTGATCGCATTTTGGTAGCTTTCCCGGTGATAAGACGTGTTGACTCTGATAAAGCACGCTATTTGTAATAGTGACTAAACCCCTAAATGTGCTATTGAGATGCCCTGGGTGCTAAAAGTGGCGCTTGGTTCACTTTAACTTCTCTGGTTACTGAAACTTTGGGTTATAAAGCATAGCACTTTTAAAGTAATCCTTAAGTCTATAAAAAAAATGAACACCTACTGGAGGCCGCAATAGCAGCATAGGGGGCGATATTATGGCTGGGAACGCGAAGAATCACTTGCGTTCCCATGCCTGTCGGCCGGTGACGGCTAAACCGGAAGTGTTCGCCGGCGTGTCCTGGAGCATCGGAGCGGGGCTACGAGGGCACCGATCAGCTGCAGGGGGCTGAGGGAAGCCCCAGGTGAGTAAATCTCATTTTTTTTTTTTTTTATAGACTTAAGGATCAATTTAAACACAGCAGCAGCTATCAAACTCTGTGACCTCGCATTGCTGGTCAGCAGCTGGCCTACGCGATAGAAACAGGTGTTTTTTCTTCTTTTAGGCTAGGGGGAGGAAAGTTAAAAAAAAAGACAAGTAAGTGATTTTGATAGGTGGTGTGAGCCTTCACCCGGGACTGTCTGTCTTGCGTTTGTGCAGAATGCAATCGATGGGCCTTTGATCAATGGAGCAGGATGGCGAGAGGTCCTCTTAATTCATTGTGCTTAGTGAATATTGACAAGCCAGTAAAGATCAGCGAGGGCTTTGTCATACTGATGACATTAGCATCCTGCAAAGGTCACACAAAAACTCCTGATCCACCGTCGCTTCAGAGAACAGAGGCTACCAATCACAATGGGTTAATGTTTATAATGGAATGATGTGTACAACTAAAGGAGCCCATTAATGGTACAATATTCTACTCAGATGCGATCACTCGAATCAGATTTTCTCGATAAAATATACTAAAAACCACTAAGTATGTGGAGAAAAATCGACACACAATTCTTTGGTCGATTGGAATACAGAATTTTGTCAATCAGAATGTTTGATTTTGCAATCATATCTGCTGAGAGAAAGTACCTAAACTGATAGGTTTATAGGAACAAACGATAATTTCTTTCCAATTATGTACATAGTTCGATCATGCAAATCTGATCGAATGATCGCACGTGAGGAAATATTGTACCATTCATGTTCACCTTAAAGGGAACCTAAACTGAGAGGGATATGGAGATTTCCTTTTAAAGGGGAACTGAAGTAAGAGGTATATGGAGGCTGCCATGTTTATTTCCTTTTAGGCAATACCAGTTGCCCGGCAGCCCTGCTGATCCTCTGCCTCTAATACTATTAGCCATAGCCCCTGAACAAGCATGCAGCAGATCCGGGGTTTCAGACTTTACAGTCAGATCTGACAAGACTAGCTGCATGCTTGTTTCTGGTGTTATTCAGATACTACTGCAGAGGAATAGACCAGCAGGGCTGCCAGGCAACTGGTATTGATTAAAAGGAAATAAATATGGCAGCCTCCGGATACCTCTTACTTCAGTTCCCCTTTAAACAATACCAGCTGCCTGACTCTCCTGCTGACCAATTTGCTGCAGTAGTATCTGGATCTCACACCTGAAACAAGCATGCAGCTAATCCAGTCTGTCTTCAGTCAGAGCACCTGACCTGCATGCTTGTTGAGGGGCTGTGGCTAAAAGTATTAGGGCTTGTTTCCACTGTTGCGACGCGATTCGCCGGCATTCCGACGCTTGTAAAAACGCATGCGGATGCGTTTCTGCATGCGTTTTTACCTGCGATTTCGCATGGCAGGGTGCCATGCGAAATTAACCATGACACTGCCAGGGCAAAATAACATTGGAAAAGGTGCGAAATCGCACGCGAATCGCGGGTAAAAACGCATGTAAAAAACGCATGCGTTTTTACTATTAAATACATTAGCGGCGATTCGCACGGATTCCCGACGCAGGCGAAATCGTTGCCTCTTTTGTGCGTTTTTTCTCCGCAACAAAAAACGCACAACGCCACCGCAGGAGTGGAAACAGCCCCATCCACTCACATTACATGTGCGAATCCGCATGCGTTGGACGCATGCGGATTCGCGATAGTGGGAACGAGCCCTGAGAGACACAGGATCAGCAGGAGAGTCAGGCAACTGGTATTATTTTAATAGAAAAAAATCCAAAGCCTTCTCAGTTTAGGTTCCCTTTAAAGAGAATATGTACTCTAAAATTCTTACAATAAAAAGCATACCATTCTATTAATTATGTTCTCCTGGGCCCCTCTGTGCTGTTTCTGCCACTCCCTGCTGCAATCCTGGATTGTAATTGCCAGTTTTAGGCAGTGTTTACAAACAAAAGACATGGCATGTGATAGGCTGAGAGTAGGTCAGTCTGTGACTCATACAGAGCTTGCAGGGGGCCTGGAGAGAGTGTGTATAGCTTCTATCCAATCACAAGCAGCACAGCACATTCCAGCCTAACTGCCTCAGCCCGACAGAGGAGAGAAAATTAGATCATATAACAGAGATAATAAAGCCACTGTGCAACTAGGAAGGGCTGCAGTAAGACAGACTACATTAGAACAGGTATAGGAGCTTATAGGATAGAAGAAATAAGGCTGAAAATTTTGTTACAGAATCTGTTTAACCTGAAGGGGAAGGTCTTGATGGCTTACAGCATCCAATGAGATTACGGCTGTTATATTTCTTCTCATGTGGGCTTCGGGGGCAATATACTCTGCCAATGCAAATGAGCATCTGGAGGCTCTCCATGAAGTTAAGTGTAAGCAAAACAAGTAAAAACCAGTCCCAAAACAATAGTACAGGCATGGATCGTACTCCCGCTTGCACGGTGTGGCTGTAAAGAGGAAAGGGTCCTGACCAGTATAGGTGTGGTTGTGAAGGACATGAGATGCATCTGGACTGTCAGGAGGCTTCCCTTTACTGAGGTAACTTTTTGTTTTTCTCCTTAGGGCTGGATTCACACTACAGGAGCTGTTTAAGCGCTAGGGATTTTAAAAGTTCTTGCTAATGCAAAGCTATGGGGGATTTTTACTAAATCATATTGCTCCAGTGAGAACACACAAATAGGATAACATCAGAAAAAAAACTTTTAAAATCACAAAGCGCTTCGAAATATACACTTGTAGAGTGAAATAGCCCTTACCAGGTTGACCAGGATGGTTAAAGAGGTTCCGAGATGAAAAACTAACTATAACAAGTAAATTGTCTATATATCTTATCTAAAGTTTAGATAAGTTTACACAGCAAATCTAGCTGCAAACAGAAGAGGATTATTTCTTCCTGTGATACAATGAGAACGGCCATGTTCTGCTTGTGATCATTACACACAGGCAAGCTGCTCTGAATCTCCAGCCCTCAGCCTGTGAAAACTTCACTCCCCTCTCCTCCTCCCTCCTCCCCTCTGCCTCTGAAATCTCTGGCTAGTAACCTCCTCCTGCCCAGACTGAGCTCCCATAAGCCCTTGCTACACGGGTCTCAGAGTGCCAAGGCAGTGGAGGAGCTGTGGGCAAGGCTTGTTTAGTTTATAGGGATTTAGGGTATTAAAAAAAAGTATTTGGCTTGAGGAATGCACTATAAACTATATGTAAGGAACACAATTATGCAATGTAAAAGTTTATCTCGGATCCACTTTAAGTTACAGGTACAGAAGAGCAATATTGACCCCAACTTACAAAAGTAAACCTTGAAATTGGACAACTTACTTTGTGAGACTCGCACAAGCTCTGTAACACTGAACACTCCAGAAGTCACAAAACTGTCTTGGAAGCCCAAATGTCCTGTAACGAGAGTGCAAACACAAGCAGTGAGCATTTCAGCCTTCACAATCCTCACAATGACGACAACATTTGTTACAGGTAGGAGAGATGGTCAGATGCAAACCTCCCAGCTTGCATGCAAATTTGACACCCTTTGTAGCTTTGAATTAGGCCAATAAAATGCACTTCCTGTCCAACAGGGTCAACCCAACTCAAAGCTATACATGAGTCCCATTAAATGTGCATACAAGCTGGAAAAATAGCATTTTAATAGATAGTATGTTAAATGCTTTTACATTGTTAGTTTTATAAAATACCCAGGTAAGTCACCGATAACCAAAACTAGAAGGAAGTTTGCAAAGGGCCAACCCTACAATTCTGGCCTCCTTAACCAATTAGTAGCTAATTTGTTTTAGAGGCTTGCAAGTGCTCCAGGCCAATTTATTTTAGAACATTTTTATTTCTTATATGTTACATTTCCCTGCTTCTAATTAGTACTGCTGTAATGTGTATTTATGGCCACTTGTCACTAGGGGGCAGTGTGAGACAATAACAGAGGACTTCTGGTTTCAGTTTCTATATTTTCTGCTAGCAGAGAGAGATCAAAGCATTCCAAGAATTTACAGCAGGAGTTCTACCAACAGAGGTGAAAAGCAGTGCACTTATCTCAAACAAGATAACTCTATTGAAGCTGCTAATGGTTTAAATAAAAGGCACCTGCAAATATCCACCTTCTTGTGTACAAGCAGTCACTCCCATAATACACAAGGTCAGCTAATTGAGTGAATATGCAAATCATTCCTTTATGTAATGAAGAGAACGCTGAACTGCTGGCTTAAGGTGCATACACACGTCCAACTTCACGCCTGATTGTCGTTTAAACCGGTCATTTGAACGACTTGAAGTTTAAACAACAAGTCGTTCAGACATGTACACACTGACCAACAAGTCGTTTGACATGCTAATTTACATGTCAATTAACCAACTTGATAATGGACAATGCACTGGATAAAACAATGAACTAGATGAAATGACTGATCAAACGACTTCTTGTTTGAATGTCGATTAGTGTCCAACTAATAGACTTTCAAACAACAAGTCATTTGTACAGATGTATGGACCTAACTGTCGTTTGAACGACAGTTAGTCCATGGATCCACCGAGCGGATCAGTCAAAACTGTTGCTAACAGTCTAACGATCGAACATACACACGTCCAACTGACGTTCAAGCGACCGGTTTGAACCACAAGTCGTTTGGAAAAATCCGACGTGTCTACATACCTTTACAGCCCTCCTATAGCATATTAGAATTACAGAGCCTTATCATCCAACTTGTTTTAGTGATGCCTTAAGGTATCCATACACTGGTCGATTTGCCATCAGATTCGACCAACAGATAGATCCCTCTCTGTTCGAATCTGATCAGAGAGGGATTGTATGGTTGACTTTACTGCAAACAGATTGTGAATCGATTTCAGCATGAAACCGATCACAATCTGTGGAGCTGCCGCTGCCATACATTACCTGATCTGGCCGCCGCGACTCCCCCGATCTCCGCTGTCTTCTTCTCCGCGCTGGTCTCCGGTCCGGCTGGCTTCAATGAACTTCCTGTCCAGGGGAAGTTTAAACAGTAGAGGGCGCTCTACTGTTTAAACTTCCTGCCGGGACAGGAAGTTCAGTGAAGCTTCAGCCCTGGAGTCCAGAGCGGAGAAGAAGACAGCGGAGACTGGGGGAGTCATGCTGGCCGGAACAGGTAATGTATCTCCGCTGTATTGCGTCGGTCGTCGGGCATTCGATTGATTTCGGACGGAAATCGATCGTTCTGTCAGCGTTTGCGTGACGATTTCACAGCAGAGCTGTATATCGGCATGAAAATCGTTAGGTGTATGGGCCCCTTTAATCACACAAAGCTGTCCAAGTATTTATTTAGAGGAGGTATTCACAACACTACAAGAGATACAGCTGTAGTAAGGCCATAGGGGGTTGTATGAGAAAGTCCTGCTAACCCAATACATTCCTATGATGCCTAAAGTAGTACAGTGTGAACCATGACATCATAAGGAGTGGACAGTGAGGTATTTTCGCTGTGCAGTCATGATTGGAAAAGCAGAAAGTACAGGGTAGAAAGCACAAATTATGATGGGTCGATACATTAAAATAAACACATTTTAAAAAGCTTCAACATAATTGTTCTTCATGCCTATAGGACATATTTAACAGTGTGACCTCCTTAAAGCAAACCTGAAGCAAAAATAAACGTATGATATAATGAATTATATGTGTAGTACAGCTAAGAGATAGAAAACTAGTAGCAAAAAGAGCATCATATTGTTTTCCAGTACAGGAAGGAGATTAAAAAAAACCCTTCAGATATCTTCGCATAAAGAGCTTCTCTGAGCTATTCAACCCACGGATTACAATACAGTCCTGTTTTCTGAAGCACTTAAACAACCAACCAACAAAGTGAGATACAGCTTTAGACAAGGTTTTACTGCAAGAAAGAGTTCAAAGGGCCATTATTTTTGCTTTGTTTTATAGCTTAAAAGACGGAGTGTGGTTTCTGAACTGCAAATATGACAGAATAATGCAATGTAAAAAAAAAACAACAACCCCAAAACTATATAACTGAAAATAAAAATATGAGACTCTTTCCTTTGCTACTAATGTTCTATTCGTTATCCGTACTATACATACAATTCATGATATCATACTTTTTTCGGTTAAGGTTTGCTTTAATAGTGGTGATTCCGAATAGTATAAACATAGTTTGAGGTTCTTAAAAACTAGTTCGCATGACCTGAAGCGACCTGACTAAAAAGTTACCGCCACATTCTGTAGGCACAGCTGTTGCTGATTCACATCATCAGGTTGTTTAGACTGCAGAGCTGATGGCAAAGATCACAGCCTGCAACTCTGAGCGTCTGTGCGATAGGAAATGGCCGGCAACAAGGCTTCTCGCTATGTACCGTAATGGGGAATTATTTTACATCAGCTAATGAAATAGCTCGTATACAGATAAGCCTTGCTAAGGTGTGTCTATACGGCAATTAAAAAAACAACCCGTTCCTTTTAACTACTAGACGTGGCAATAAAGCTGCATTTTGGATCCTGCTGCAATACATATGTGTAAAGTTGTTAAAAGCCAGTTCGAAAAAAAAGAAAGCTATTGATTTTCATAAATGGATGTGGAATGATATACTCAGTGCACCAAAGCACTGTGCTCTCCAGTTATGTGGTTTTGGATTCAGAAGATCCAAAAAAGGATAACATGAGCACCTGGTGGATTCTTTAATGCATAGGCAACTCAACAGGAAATGTGAAACATGCACTGTTCTAATAGGCGATTACCTTGGATAACCCCGACTGACTGGGAACATATGAAGCCAAGGAGACCAGTATGGAAGCTGCCTTTGAGGAGTTTTGAGATCTTTGAAAGATTTAGAGTTCTGCTCCTTAGAAACATCTGATTGGGATTAGGCAGAACCGAGTTCCAACCAAACAGAATTGCGAGACCCCCTTCTGTGCGTCTGAGGTTACACCAGGGAAATCTTACGGGAGCAGCTGTTCTACGCGCAGCAAGTTACGCAGTTGTGGCCAGTGTGCAAACACCTTTAATGTAAAAGTTTTATAAGAACCCCCAAGTCTCCTTCCTTCATGATAATACGGTGGAAGTTATAATAGTACGGTTTGAAGTTATAGTAGACAGCTTGGCCACAAGAAGCATGCAGTATACATGAACATGTGGAGACAATTATAGATGAGGAAACCTCAAAAAAACAAAAATAAGAGGAAAAAAGCAGAAGCCAATAAACTGTAGCATCTCACAATATCAAGTAGCTCAGATTTTACATCGAGGTTTTCACAAAACCAGGTCAAAGTTCAACGTGAACCTTCTCTAGGCAGGTCTGGAGAATTTCAAGAGGAACTTTGTAGACTGTAATTTTATGATTACAATTTCTATATTTTACTATATTTATTAATTATTTAGTAAAGTCTTGCCCTTTGTAAAAGTATTCTTCTCTCTGATTTACATTCTTAAAGTGAACTTTAAGTGGGGGAAGGAAGTCGTATTTACATGGGGACTGCAGGTCCCTCTGTTTATTCCTGTGCGCCCCCCCCCCCCCAAGCTCACCCACTGGAATAGTCATGAGCTACTGTGCATGCGTGGTTCCATCTGTTTGAGTAGGCACAGCAGGGGCTGTGCATGTACAGTAGCCTGAAACTGGTTCAGCTGGTGAGCTTTGGAGGGACAATGGGTAGGCAAGGAAGGAAGCCAAACCTGAAAGGCTAAAGGGCCAGAAGAAGGCCCATGTACGTACGACTGTCTTTCTCCCACTTAAGGTTCACTTTAAATTTATCATAGGTTGTGACATCTTTATTGCTGGCAACGCTCATAATTGTGGAATGTTTGTTTGTTCTGAATTGAGCAGAAACAAGCAGCGGTCTCAGAGTGCTCTTGGGCGGAAGGCAGCAAAACAAAGTAGCCTAAGCTAAACATCGCAGGAAGGGTGGGGTTAAAAAGCAACATATACATATAGAAGTTATTTCTAAAGCAGAAACTAAAATAATTCTTGCACAATTGGGTATCCTGAATAGTGTATTACACTATAATATATGTTGTTGTGGTGCCTCTTTAAAAGTAGCTCTCCAGGAAAAAAAATGGTTCTATGGAACTAGGCCATAAAATACTAACCTTTCACCAACATTACTACTAGTGAACTAGGAAACCAGAAGCACCCAGGAACCATAAAATAAAAAAAACCATAAAACTATCATGAAACATAAGGAATTTCTTTTATTGTTTCTGGGCAGCGCTGAGATTCTATACATTTACAATAACGTATACACGAAGGTTGCAAGATCACTGGTGCCCTCCCAGGGATTGGTGTGCATATTTACATTTAAGTTAATAGGCACAGACAGTAATAACAGCAGGTAATGTAAATCACACATGTCAACCTCTGGCCCGTGGGCCAAATCCGGCCCGCAGTGCCATCAAATTTGGCTCACAAGTAGTTTCCACACTTTGCATTATATTTAACCCTTGAATACCTGATCACTAAGCCTAAATGGCTAAGCGTTGAAACTATGATGCCACATGGTGAAGAGAGGGGGGCCAATAGACACCAAGGAAACAGTATTGGGGGGAGGGGGGCATAAGACACCAACTGTATAGGGGAGGGAGGCGGGCCACTAGACACTAGGGAACTTTATAGGGGAGGGGGTCCACTGGACACCAGGAAACTGTATAGGAGAGGGAGGGGGGCCATTATAGACATCAAGGTTGGCCCGCGACTTAGTCAGTTTTCAATTTCAGCGCGTATTTGAATTTGACACCCCTTAAGTCAGGTATGTCAAACCAGTCCTACGAGGGCCGAGATCCTCACACATTTTTGATACAGCTCAAATGAATTGATAGGTCTGAATCAGGAAAGGTGTGGTCCATCAGGTAGAACACATTACTTTCTTTCTCAGTCCATCCTAAACACTGGCATGGATCTGGCCCTCCAGGCCTGGAGTCCGACACCTGTGCCTTAAGTAAACAGATAGGGAGCGGGCCCACACTAGACATCAAGGTTGGTCTGCGACTTACTCCCAATTTTCAATTTCAGCCCGTATTTGAATTTGACACCCCACACCGCAAAAGTATTTTTAATATTCTCCAGTGCCGCTAAGGTGAATTATCAAACTACAGATCCAGATTGCTTTAAATGCCTGACAGCTTCAAAGTTAATGATCAGGCTTGGTGGGTTGTCCTGGGGCTCCTAGGATACTGGAAAAATACAAAGGTAGATACCATGCAATGATGTGAACTCGTTCTGGTCTCATCTAAGCCACCCGGCAGAACCTGACTTACCAACCAGCAAAACGCAAAGTCCACTTTTATGCAATAAAAAAAGTTTTTTCCAGTAGCTGCTGTATGACTAGCTCATTCTTCTAGAGGTAGGCCAACCTATTCCTATCTATTGTCCTGGATGCCTCCTCCCAATATTGGTTAATGAAATGGACACCTTCATGGGTGACGGGGATCTTCACAAAAACACTTTTCATTCTTCACATAGCTAGATTGTGTAGAAAATTCGGGCCCAACCCCCAAGGCCTTGAGGAGTTAAAGTGGACCCAAATTAAAAATACAAGATTTCAGAAATAAAATCTATTTTCTAAATTATAATAATAAATAGCAGCCTTTTTTCAGCTGCATGATGACAAATATAAAATATTTTACATTTATTGGAGGAACCCCTCCCTTCCTTTCAAATTGCCGGGATTTTTCCGGCAAACTGGTGGAGTAGATGGTGTCCGGCAATAGAGGAATTGCTAATGGCTGCCACCTGTATAACCCTAGCTATGGAAAGAGAAGGGTGAAAAGCAGGCACTGAAATGATCATAGGTTTTAAGGAGTGTTTATTTATCTTTATATGTGTCAGAGTGGTGCAACTAAATATTTTTAATTAAAAAAATGTTTGGTTTGGGTCCGCTTTAAAAGCACCCCATTTGAGGGAGTCCATATTTAAAAAACAATAAACAATAAAAAAAATAAAATAGAGGGTTGATTTTCTCAGAGAATAAAAAACTAAATAAAGATGCCCTTCTAATTCTGATCCTAGACTTAAATGTGTTTTATCGTACTTTACTGTCACCCAATGGCAGAACTTGTTAGAGTCCGGATTCGACACAAAAAGGTCACCTTAGGGATTCTGTTTACTAAGCTATCTAACAGTATATTTAGACCTATGCCTGGAGCTTGGCCTTAATAATAATAATAACAGTAAGTCTTGGCCATGCCAAAGAACATACAAGCAACATTTTCCACCAGCACCTCTGACGACCATTGTCTGGGTCCCTGTAAAACGTTCTGCCTTGGATCCAGCACAAGATCTATTTACGAGATCCCAGAAAATTCTCCAGGCAATCAAAAAGGCATGAATTACTCCATCCGCAGCATGTTGTGTCTGCACAATGAGGCCGACACATTTAAGACCTTTAATTCGTGTAGTACAATTCGAGCCTGCGTCCTTCCCTTTGAAAAGACAGAATGGGAGTTATTGAAAAAGAGGAAAAGGGGGCAATATTGGAGAACCAAAATCAGCATAACCTTTTAAGAGATGGCAGTCACGGATGACTGTCCCTTGACCCCCGGGAGATTATTGCGGATTTCAAGAACAACAGCTGGAAGTGGCTATATGTGAATAGAAAACTCCACTTGGAGGCCTCCCACAAAGGTGTTGACAATCTGCATGCTCAAAAAAATCAGTAGTCCTGTAGTGCCTGTAAAATAATGCCTCGCTGTGTGCAAACGGGCACATTTACCTGCAGGACTCTATCTGCAAAACAGGCTTCCACTGAGCACCAATTGCTGCAACGCTCACAAAGTGTGAAGTTTAGGCAATTTAATGTGCACAAATCTGAGCACGTTGTATGCGGCGGGGAAAGGAGGTGGGTTTTTTACACACCAAGTTCTGCTGGAGCCCAGGACAAAGGGGCCTATTTATAGAGTGATGATAAAGTGCTGATTTGGACTCACCTTACAGACTTCTGTAATAAACTTTAAGTCTTTTGCAAAAAGCTTAGAATTTATTTTGCGGAGAACAGATCATTAATGTGCGCAGTGATTGCTGTTGCAACTGCTGCATCTGCCATGCCCCTATAGGTTGGACCAAGTCATGTGAAGTTTTGTACACATCATGCGACCATGGGTGGCCAATGCGATGATGTGGGAAAGTTTTTAGCTGGTAAATTGGGGTTGCACAGAGTGTGAATAGCTTACATATACATCATTGGCATGTCAAGGCTTATGCTTGGTAAATACCTAAGATTTTAGTCACCCGAAAAAGTAGCTTGTAGTTGTCTTGGGCCAGGATCTAGCACATTTCAAAGTCTACCTTAATGTTGTGAAAGCTCCCAATTTCGATATGTTGTGAAGGTAAAAATGGCACTAGATATGACCTAGAAATTACCTAGATATGGTATTTATGTAGGGAGTGGAAGTGAAAGCTGAGTGAAAGGTGACATCAAGGCAATGGCAACCATGTTGTTTCTCCACCGACAGCTTAGTGTTATATGTTCTGTCAGTCTCGATATAGATGAATCTTTGACAAAAGCCAACACTCTTTGGTTTGCACTACCTAAATCATGCATATTTATCCCTTGGTTTGACAACTAACCCACCAAACCTAGCATGACCCTCCTGGTGCCAAAAACTGCCCCCCCCCCCCCCCACACACACACACACCTCCCCAAAACCCGGCATAGCTGCCCTGGTAAGTATATTCTCCAGCCCCCATAAAACATAACACAATTCTCACAGCACAACTATGGTTAATGGTGTCCTTCCAAGGAAAAAACAAGCAGTCCTAGAAGCTCAACTGCAATAATATGTGAAGCCAGGGAGTCCACCAGTCCACACCTGGATCCTTCAAGGTGCAACAATCCACAGCAATAGAAGAAAAAGACTGGGTCTCCACCTGGATAAATGCAATTGTAGCACTATTTTATTGCACCATAGTGACAAAACAACACGACTATTCGGCCAGCAGGCCTTTATCAAGTGTTACATAACCGAGCTAGTGCTCACAAATAAATTACACACCATGAGTAAAAAACACGCCCCCAAGGGGCGGTCACATGCTTAGAGAACGAATGGCCAAGTTTAAAGAGACAGTACAATAGAACAAAGGATATTCATAAAAAGCATTTTAAGTTAAATTCATCGTTCAGTCCATTAGGTGCTAAAGTGCTTAGCTTATCGATCCATCTATGTTCACGTCTGAGCAAGGATGTCTGTCCGTCCATTCCTTCAGTGGGAGGAAACTAAGGAAAACTTAGTTTCAAGCACTTAGGAAACTAAGGTGCTTGGAGGAAACCCATGAAGACACGGGGAGAATATACAAACCTAGGACCTAGCATAACTCTCCCTAATGCTGAATAATATCACTCCCACCCGCACATCACTACGCTATACCCAAAATACTTCCAGAATTCAAATGACGCGGCCACGGTAAAGCACTTCATGGCAAAGATTGTACTGAGAAGACCAACGCTGAGATTATACAGCTAAGATAATAATTTCAACACAGGCCATAAATCCAAGACTGTGAAGGCTGTACAAAAATCATCCGACTCAGATTCCTCAGTTTATAAAACCACCGGCTACATGTACCCAAAATTGGTCTGATGTCTCGACTCCAACTCCTCAGTCTGATGCATACCAGGGCTGTGGAATTTGGTTGAAAAATCATCCAACTCCTCAGTTATGAAACCACAGACTCCGACTTCAGGTACCCAAAAATCGCTCAGACTCCACAGCCCTGCCTAAATCGGTGTTTGGTCCTCTAAGGCTAAGCGCAGTACTGGGAGCTCTATTCATTTACAGGTGAGGCGGGGATTGGCTGCGATGCCTCATAGATCTCTTTCTTGGATCCATGTGCCTCGTACAACAACAGACTCTCCTCTTTATAAAGCCCACAACTTCCACATTGGCTTGTAACTTGCTCACGATTTACAGTCTGCTGCACATTCACCCGTCCATTTATTATCTAATATCACATTTGTGCCGATGATAAATTTGCCCTGATCACAGTTTATCAGAGTTAAACTAATAACCGCACCAGAATTAATTACCATTTCATCAATATATCTGTCACTTGCCGTCAAACCAACTTGGCATGAACTAGCAACTCTGTGCCATGTGGCTGGAATATAGGAGGAAAAAAAATGTTTTATGCTGAATGCCAGTGAACGCTGCCAAATAAGTGCTAGCTATAAAATTTCAGAGAAAGAGGAAAACTACGCTATAAAAAAAAAAAAAATCACGATGACTATTAACGTGAAAAAAAAATTCATCATAGTAGGTGAAATATCCCATGAGGCTACAGACAAAAGTCAGAGTGGGCATTCATTGAATGACCTTGACTTTAAAGAGATACACACACAAAAAAATATTATGATATATTGATTTGGTTGCGTAGTACGGATAATTACTAGAACGTTAGTAGCAAAGAAAATATTTATTTTTATTTTCAGTTCTATAGTTTTTTTTTTTTTTTTTTTATAACATTGCATTATTCTCTAATATTTGCAGTTTACACACTACTCAGCATTCTAAATGATTTTACAGGGCAGGCTAGTAAACATTTGAACTGTTCTCTGCAGGAAAAAAAAAAACAATACAGTGCCAGACACTTGAGAGAATAAGCTTCAGAAGATAGAGCTCTCTGCGACTTTGAACGTCGTCAAGCTCAATGGCTTTTTTTTTCATAGATAACAACTGGCGTTTCTAAACTCTTTCTGTACTGGAAACAATATTAGACTTAGTATGTCTCTGCTCCTAATGTTTTATTTCTTAGCTGTACTACACATACAAATCATATATTTTTTTTTTCGCTTCAGTGTCTCTTTAAATGCCTTGGTCAGGCTTATGTACTTTTAATGTACATTGTACGGAATACCGGAACACCACATTGATGGAAGGAAGAGGAGATGGCAGAATACTTCTGCTATCAATTCCTGTAAAAGCCAAGGTAACAAGACTACACGGCATCCCAAGTATACTCATTGTCAGTTGTTATCTGCCATGAGACAAGATGGCAGCCCCCATGTTCCTCTACATTCATATTTTCGTCAAACAATCTAGGATGGATATTCTAGGTGTTAAAGTGGACCTGAACTCTTGCACAGGACCATAGGGAAAAATTGAGAAATGCCCCCTGTATGTATATAGAGGTTTAGCCCTCCCACCCACCCCCGATCTAATCACCACTGTAATTGAATCTCCTCTGCTACAGCAGAGCAGCTAATTTGTGAACACAGGATATTAACAATATGTCTACTTCCAGTAGACACGCTGCAGATTTATTGCAGGATCTGTATCAGCTGTAACAAAGAAATGTTTTTCTTTAACCACTTGAGGACCGCGTGGTTTTCCTATGATCTGTGCTGCGTGGGCTCTTCAGCCCACAGCACAGATCAGATTTCAGCCAGGGCGACCAGACTTCCCCCCCTTTTTTCCCCACTAGGGGGATATCCTGCTGGGGGTCTGATCGTCGCTGGCTGTTTGAGAGTAGCCCTCCGCAGCGCTATTCCCCCCTCCCTCTCCTTCCCTCACTCCTGTCCTCTCTATGGGTGGTACAGGACAGCGATCCGTCCTGTACTGCCTCTGATAGGCTTCAGCCAGGGGCCGGGGATCGCCGATCTCCTTTACTGCGCTGCTGCGACAGCAGCGCCGTAGGATGTAAACACAGGGGATTTCTTCCCCGCGTATTTACATTTCGCCTGTGAGCCGCGATCGGAGGCTGGCAGGCTGTTCACGGAGACACCCTCCGTGAACTGACGTGGATCCACTTACGACCAGCCGCCGCCTATCGGCATTAGGCGGTCGTTAAGTGGTTAAAGGTTATTATACTGTTGCGTATCTTTTAGAGCAGAGAGGAAGTGCTGAGTTCATGTTCAACCTGGTGACTCCATATGGTATATATCAGGGCTGTGGAGTCGGAGTTGGAGCAATTTTGGGCACCCGGAGTCGGAGTCGTGGTTTCATAAACTGAGGAGTCGGAGTTGGAGTCGGGTGATTTTTGTACAAAATCCTAAGCCCTGTTAAATATTAGACTTAAGGTGACCACTAATGATCCAATCTTTTTCATCCAATCTTACCAAATCTATGTAGTATTAGGGTAAATTGAGTGAACATATTGAATGGAAAATTTAGGCAGTTCCCTTATATTACATAGAAATGGTAAAATTGGATGAAAAAGATTGGATCATTAGTGGCCACCATAAGGAGTCGGGGAGTCGGAGTTGGGGCTATTTTGGGTACCCGGAGTCAGAGCTGGAGTCAGAGTCGGAGTTTCATAAACTGAGGAGTCGAAATCGGAGTCAGTAGATTTTTGTAAAGCCCTGGTATATATAGAATATTAATAGGTAATATTTCACAATATTTTAAATCAAAATGAAATATGCATAAAAATTTTAAAAAGCTACACATTACCTTTAAAACATGAATAAGTCTACATATAGAATCACATACAGAAATAAAAGGACAACAGTCAGAGGTCATTTTTAAATAGGTCAAGTGAAGAATGAATAACAGGAATCAAGTAAGTAAAGGTGACCTGTCACTGTGTGAGCTGTCAGCTATGCATTGCTACCGGACAAGCTCTTGCTTTGTGGACATAAAGCGCTAATAACCACCTACTGTATTATTTATGGGCAGCAATCTATGGCTTATTTTGCCTTTATTCCTACACAAAGCTGCCGCCAATCCCAGTTGCGCAAAAAAGGCCCTGGAAATTCATGTGACTCCTCTCCGAAGTCATACTGCCTTAGAGCAAGATCCGCCAAGGCATGTAAACAGAAAATGACCGTTATCGCGACTAATGTGAACCACCAGGAGGGCACCTGTTCCAACATTCCTGTCCAATGGCAAGGCATGACCGGAGAGCCCAGTAACAGCTGGGTACAGCAGACAGGGGCTCAGTTTATTTTACATTGCAAATCGCACAGAACATCCTCCAACAGCTGAACAATAAATCTCCAATGGAACATAGTAAGTGTGAATGACGGCTTTCAAAACCTAAGCGCTGTGAGCCAAGAGGCTGAACTGCACCTGTAGGGCAATACGTCTATGTATGAAATATGGCGATGCAAATACAGATACTATATGGGCATGGCTGACTTGTAAGTCCTTTTCATTTTAAAAGCTTACTTATTGTAAAAATATGACCGAAACTGGAATTTACATGCAAGTCCTACCGTATATACTGGCATATAAGCCGACCCACGTATAAGCCGAGATACACACTTTCCCCTAAGAAACCAGGAAAAAGTGATTGACTCGCGTATAAGCCCCCCCCCCCCGTCCCCCCCCCCCATATAGCCCCTTCCACAAAAGCCAGATGTGCCCCTAGTACAAGTCAGCTTCCCTCCCTATAGCCAAATGTGCCCCAAGGATGATACAGCTGTGTCTCAAGACACCACACAGAAAGAATGCCTGATCATTGCACTGCTGAAAGGTTGCTTGCACGCTCTGCTCCACATGCCGGGGGACACAAGTAGTCTTGAGCAGTGCACTCTGCACACCATGTTGCAGGGGAAGGGGCCACGGAAACAGCAGGGAGCCAGACTACAGGAGCAGGATTACTAGTGCACGATCCTTGCGCTCCAATGCCAGTAACAAAACCTGCTCCACCATCCATTCTGCTACACTGACTCGCATATAAGCCAAGAGGGTAACTTTTTAGCATATTTTTTGTGCTGAAAAATTAGGCTTATATGCGACTATATACAGTAATTACATCAAGGAGACCAAAAACTACAATTGATCAGTAACTCGTTGAGAATGGCGATTCATGGTTACACAACCTTGCGGCAAATGTTGCACACCTTTGGTTTGTGGCAAACCTTTGGTTTTAGAAACTGCCAAACTGTCTTTGTGCAGCAATAACTGCAGCTGAATGTTTCTAGCAATCGCTGATCAGTGATGGACATTAGCTTAGAGGAATTTTATCCCATTACTTGAACAGCTTCAACTCTACAAAAAAAAGGGGTAAAGAGGCAACCAAGTGTAGATAAAACTAGGTTAAAAACACAAAAAATGTAAAAGATGAGGTGGCTTAGCTCAATAATGACAATCTCGTAAGACAAAAGGTGTATTTGGCACAGGCAACAAGTTTTGTGGGTCCAAGCCCACTTCCTCAGGTCAATAAGTGTCTTTCTCCAATAGGGTATCCTGGCCCCCCATCCTTTCCACAGCGTCAACTCAAAGGAGGTGGATTGTTTTCCTTTCTTGTACTGCCCACTTCAAGGTATTACAGTATATATTTTGGTAGGATTAAGGTCATGACACTGACACAGCTATTCTAAAATCTTAATTTCTCCCTGATTTTCTATTGTTTAGTAGACTGTCCTATTGGCCCAGGTTCTCGAGCTCCAGTTCATAGGTTGAGGCCCTGAAATTTTCCTTGTACTTGCTGGTACAAGTCATAATTCAAAGTTCCATCAATAATAGAAAGTTGTTCTGGTCCAGAGGCAGCACAACGGGCCAAAACCAGGATTATGATAATGTCACCACAAGGTTTCACAAATGGGATAAGGGCTTTAAGGGTTGTTTTTAGCCAAAAATAATAGTTTTCTTTCAAGGCAGAGGTCAACTTCTGCCTCATTTGTTCACAAACCATTCCTCAGCCTTCTGGTTTAACCAAGTGGTGGTTGCTGTAACCCTGCCAAACAGTTTGATGTTCTCCCAAAGAAGAATTGCAAACACTGACGTTTATTCATTTTCGATTGTAATGGCTTGTGCCCCAAAGGGGTAGTTACTTCGGTAGAGGGGTTGCCTCTCTATAACCCAAAGGAATCCCCCAATAATGCTGACAAGGGCTTATGCCAGCGTACTAGCACAAAGCCGAACGGGTTCAGCTTTTTCCACTGACCACCCCCCCCCTCCTCCAACAACAACAACAACAAAAAATCAAATACACAACAAAAACTAGTAGCAGTAGAATATTGGCCTGTGTTAGCCATCAGGATGATCCCATTTATTGGCTAACTTAAAGAGAACCTGAACTGAAAATAAAAAGTCAAAATAACAATACACAGGTCATACTTACCGCGTGTGTAGTCTACTCCTCAATCTCTTTCTCCTCTCCTGCATCCTATTTGTCCACTGTGATCAATGGAAGTCTCAGTCCTCCATTTTGAAAATGGCAATTACCCCATAACAGCTTCCTGGTCAGCACACTGTTAAACTGTAATATCACCCACTTGAGCCATAGGGGAGACATGGACATTACCTTGCTCATCAGTTGTAACTGACAGCTGCTGATATATAACTGACAGCAACTGGTATATTTCAGTTCTGACAAAATATTGTCAGAACTGGAAGGGATCACTGTAAGAAAAAAATGGTGAGCTTCTGAGAGGAACTGATGGTGAAGTTAGTATGTAATATTCATTTGCAGCTACGTCATGTGTTTATTTTAAATTTCACTCGCTTCAGGTTCCCTTTAAAAGTATATATAAAAGAGTAAGCTTTCGGCCCTTGGGCCTTCCTCAGACAACATAAACTACTATGATTCAATAAGGGCTTCAGCCTGCAGGGGGACTAAGCAGAGGACTGATAAGCCCATTATGTGATACGTATAGTCACATCCATAACGCACACACAAACACACACACACACAGGATAATTGCAGCGCTGTGCATGACTGCCCCAGCCATACTCTAAATATTTATTTTCATGAAACAAGCTGGAACTTGATCAGGTGCGAGTTTCTATACACTTGCTGGTGACCTTGCCTCACCCCGCCACGGCTCGGGTTACACGATACAGAGTTAATGAGAGAAAGGCTTATAGGTTAAATCACTTCTACACGTCCTGCTGGCATGATATATACTGGGAATGATGTGTGACAGCAGCAGGCTTCCCACAAGGAACATGCAAGGGTCACTGACCAATTGTCAGTTCAGCGGTGTGTATACATATAAACAGGCAAAGGGGGGTTAAGCTGTAAAAAGGGGATGTTTTCAATAAAACGCCGGGAATAGTTTTAGTTGATCAATTACCAGCCTACAAAGCGATTAACAGAAAAAAAGCTCAAGTCAATAAATTGTGTGACCACCTTTTTCATTGTAAAACAGCATCAGCTCTCCTGTCTAGACTACTGCAATGCCCTGTTTGTCGGATCCCCAGATAAAGTTCTGCGCCCCTAACAGTACAGAATGCAGCAGCCAGACTCTTATCCAATCCCCCCCCCCCCCCCCCCCCCCCGCAGCTCACACATCTCCCCAGTACTGCAAACTCTTCACTGGTTGCCAGTAAAATGGAGAATCCCCTTTACCACTTAATGACATGCTGACTTATAAAAACGTCCTGGAGCCATTAAGAGGCTCTAGCAGGCCGTTTTTTATAAGTTAGACAGTGCTGCTGCCACTGTGCGTGTGCTCCCTTACAAGTTTGTAAGGAGGTGGGGCTAAGCGCTGGAAGTGGGCACACGGAGGGTCTCTGAGGGCGAGTTGAACAAAAACCTCCGGGGAGTCATGACTTTTCAAGTGAACATAGTACACGCCGTTACTTTACTTCAATTTTCTTATTCATTTCAGGCAGGGCTGTGGAGTCGGTCCAAAAATCCACCGACTCCGACTCCTCAGTTTAGGATTCCACCGACTCCGACTCCACGACTCCGACTCCTCTAATTTGCATATTACAATTTTGTTGTTTAAAAGTATGTAACATGAAATTCGTCTCTTAACTGCCAACGCTTAGGAATTTTACAAGACAACTGAAGTGAGAAGGATATGTAGACTACTATATTTATTCCCTTTAGACTAAAACTAGTCCTTGGTAAGAGTATTTGTAAAAGGTACAAACCGGAACAAAGAACATCTATCAGGCCCTAGACAATGTAAGTGTGGGTACATGTAAGAATGATGTGCAGGTACTCTGCAGGGGAATGAGGAGATTGTAAACAGACAACACCTCTGTGTTCAATGTGCACAGCATTCTCAGTGGATTCCCTGCAGCTCTGTGGAGAGTGCATATGTAGAGTATAGTACTACTGTGTAACAAAGTAAACCTGAGACAGATGAAATTAAAGTTTTATACATACCTGGGGCTTCCTCCAAGGCTCCAGCCGCCATCAGGATAATCAGTCCCTCGTTGTCCTAGTCCACCACCTGGATCTTCTGCTATGAGTCCAGGTACTTGAGCCAGTCGGGCGTAGTGCGCATGCACACACTCCGCCGCCAGGAGCATACTACACCTGTGCAGCACTATTGCGCAGGTGCAGAATGTTCCTGGCTGTGGGAGCGGCATGCGGCCGGACAGCGCTGACTGGCTGAATTACCAGGACTCATAGCAGAAGATCCGGGTGGTGGAGGACAGTGAGGGACTGATTAGCCTGAAGGGGGCTGGAGGAAGCCCCAGGTATGTATAAAACTTTACTTTTTATCCGTCTCCGTTACCCTTTAATTTGTAGTCACCAAACAAAATTTTAATAACATATCAAATTATTTGATTTCATAAGCAAAGAGAGTGCATACATTTGCATAAATCAGCATCAATGCAGAATTATTTCCATCTCGTTGACCATCTCTATTAGTGACACGGCTACACATCAGGCTTTATTCATACAGCATAGATGTTATTAAGTATATATAAGAGATTCCTGTGTACACATCATATATACAGTCACAATCAGATATGTATATCTGACCTTAAAAATACGGGGACTGCTTTATTGAAGCAGCACAAGTAACTCATTTTGATTGGTTTATTTCATTTTTGTGGACTAAGCACAGCTATTACTGTATATATACTGTATATATACATTATTTTTAATGACTATTATCTGAGAAATAGAACATTTTATCATATTTTCTATTTTAATTACAGTTACAAATTCACTAGGAGTCGGAGTCGGTGCATTTTTTCCCGACTCCGACTCCGACTCCAGGCACCCAAAATTGCCCGACTCCACGACTCCGACTCCACGACTCCGACTCCACAGCCCTGATTTCAGGTACATGTTAAGGATATGGTTGGAAGCATGAATCAATCATACCAGGCAGGTGCTAAGGAGCAACAAGATGACAAAAAAAATTAGTCAGTACATAAAAAATAAAAAAAAAATAAAAAAAGGCCAATGTCGAAGTGATGAAATAGGTAAGGAACATTCACTTTCCTCACTCAAACATTTCATTAAAAAAAATAATAATAAAAAACAAACCTACATATTGCCCAGTTATCCTACTTTCCTTTATCCCAAACTAATGTAATTTGTATGATAATAATTTTCTTCCCTGGACTTTTTTTTAGCACACCCACTACAGGTCCAGATAACCTGAGAGAAGAGACCTGGGGGACTTCCTCACTGTGGGCTAAACCAGCAGAAAAAAATCAAAGCCTTTTATGTTTTATCCAAACTCGAAGTTTGGATTTCAAGGAAGCGTGTTTTATTTCTCTCTGGGCATCCATTAAAGAGATTTCACCTGATTTATTTCAGACCACAGCACCTGAGCTGGATACTAAACCATCCTGGTTGTCACTAAGTGCTAAGACAGGAAAATGCTCCAAAACGAGATTTCCTCTTAATTCTTGTTACGTCTCTGGGGCAGGAAGTGGAATTCCATCATGGAAACAGTCAGAAATAAAAACCATACAAGCATTATAAACATTTACCATTCTGTCGTAAACTTCAAAACAACAAAATATTTAGGATGGTTTCCCCAACAGACTCGGAGTGATATCTGTAGCGCAACAAGCCACACTGAGGGAAAAACTTGAAATTATGATCGGACCAGATGGAAAGTTTTGCAGTGTTGTAGTTCAAATAATTTTCAATAGATTTAGTGGGGAAATTTGTTAAAAATCTGAGTGCAGCGTATGAGGGTGGGGGGATTTGATCCTTTTCTGATCAGATTCAAATCGGATTGCTCTTTTTTTTTTTTTTTTTTGCCACAATGGGTGGCAGTCAAAAGGTGTGTGGGCATCTTCAACTCTTAACCAGCTGAGCGGTCTGGACGAGCTCAGCTCGTCCAACACCGCCAGCGGCTGCCGCTCAGGCCCTGCTGGGCCGATTTTAACGAAATAAAAAGCAGCACACGCAGCCGGCACTTTGCCAGCCGCGTGTGCTGCCTGATCGCCGCCGCTCTGCGGCGATTCGCCGCGAGCAGCGGCGAAAGAGGGCCCCCCTAGCCGCCTGAGCCCAGCGTAGCCGGAACAAAAAGTTCCGGCCAGCGCTAAGGGCTGGATCGGAGGCGGCTGACGTCAGGACGTCGGCTGACGTCGATGACGTCACTCCGCTCGTCGCTATGGCGACGATATAAGCGAAACAAGGAAGGCCGCTCATTGCGGCCTTCCTTGTTTATTCTGGGCGCCGGAGGCGATCGGAAGATCGCCTCCGGAGCGCCCTCTAGTGGGCTTTCATGCAGCCAACTTTCAGTTGGCTGCATGAAATAGTTTTTTTTTTATTTAAAAAAAACCCTCCCGCAGCCACCCTGGCGATTTAATCAGAACGCCAGGGTGGTTAAAGGAAACCTGAAGTGAGAGAGAAAGAGAGGCTGACATATTCATTGTTTTTAAAAAAAATGCCAGTTGCCTGGCTGTCCTGTTGATTTTCTGCCAGTAATACTTAAAGGTGCGTACACACATGCGACTATAGTCGTTTGAAACTATCGTTCCCCGATCCTTTCAAACGACGATCGTTTGAAAAAAAGCAGCCAATGACCATTAAGTCTAATGACAGACGAGCTAGATCATTCAAAACGAATGATCTAGCTTGGTGGATTTTTCCCAACGACGATCGTTTGCAAAAATAGTACATCGTTGGAAACGGTCGTTCGGACTAGGCTTGACATGCACATTTCACTATTTCTCCATGAAACTTTTCATTTTTATGCGCAGGCGCAATAGTTACTTTTACGTGATGTAACGTTCCTTCTAACGATCAGATCGTTACACACCTTTTAAAACTAACTTTACTTAGGTCGTTCTTTCATCAATTAAAAGTTCGTTCGTCGTTGACAACGAACGATTGTTGTCGCATGTGTGTACGTAGCTTCAGCCATAGACCCTGAACAAGGGTGCAGATCAGAGGTTTCTGACTGGAGTCTGACTGGATTTTCCGCATGCTTGTTTCAAGGTGTGTGATTTAGACACTACTGCAGCCAGAAAGATCAGCAGGATGCCAGGCAACTGGTATGGTTTAAAAGGAAATAAATAAATATGGCAGCCTCCATGTCCCTTTCAGTTCAGGTGTCTCTTAAAATGAACCAACTTATGGTGCCTATATATGGTACAATTAAAAAGTTTGATCTTCCCGTTTATTCAACGCTTATCCATTTTTTTTCTGGAAAAATCTGGGGTGAAATTGTATAGTGTATGGTAGGCTGTAAAAGAAAATACTATGGATAATAAACTACTTTTTCTTCATATTTGATCATTTTCTTGGATTTCTGGAGAAATTAAAAGGTTCGTATATGGTACCCTGAAAAGAGTTTTAAAAACTATTCGACCAAACGGAGTAATGGATCCAATTTCTCTGATCGGAAAAAAAAAAAAAAAAGAAAAGAAAAATTTGTGCCGTATATGGGCAGGGGGTGGAGCTACCACTATAACTCCTCACCTCCAATAAGAAGACATCCATCACTTGCACTGCCAATGCAAAATACCTTTTCAATAACATGTATGGATACACAGAAAAAAATGAGCTTCAGTCTCCAAGCTTTGGGACTACAGGGACTCTTATTTATAGGACTTCACTTCTGCTTTAAACCAATTCCAGCCACACAGCTAAATACATATAGGTGAGCCGAGCTGCCTGCCAAAATATTTTATAAATCTGTACCATTCACGGCAAACCAAGCAGAACATCAGTGAGAATTCCTGCACAATTACTATGGGGGCTGCCAGTTAATACTCCAGAAATCTCCTCCACTGAAACGCTTCCCGACAAGGGCCTGCTAACTATGTAAAACTATGCTGACAAGCTAAACTGCGGATTCCCGGGGCCCATTAAGAACTGCGCTGTGCATTAACAACTGCATGGAAACCGCAGGCCCATTTGACTTTGGACATTAAATGGCACCTAAATTATGTATTCAGCAATGAGAGGAAAGTGTTTTATCCACTCCCCAGAAGGTGTCCAAATTCTTTTTTTTTTATTATTCACATTAGACTTCTTCTCAGCTGTCCATTAGCGGGCTCCAGCAGCAAAGTGTGTATTGACCAGTCCCATCATTTCAGAAGGAAGTTTCACCCGCTAAAGACTGCGGACTATCACCAGCACTAAGCCCCAGCGCAAGGGAAGAAGGTGCTTTAACCCTTCTGGTTTCTTCTGCCTGGACTACTTTGACCAAAGGGTTAAACTTCTCTAATACAAGAGTTTAAATTCAAACTCCCATGCAGCAGAAAATGGCTTGATCTCCCTACCTGCACAAGCTCCATCATCCCCTGCCTGTAAAGAGGATTTCACCCCCCACCCCTTACTAGTAACTATAGTTGGACACCTGTAAATTGGGAGATTTACCACAGCTCTCTAGATATTAACATTATAATGCCAATGTAACATGACTGGTTTATGGATATTTTACACAGTATAGGAAATACTGTTATCTAAAAACAAGTTTTGTTTTGTTTGACCGGAATGACATCACTGCTACCTAATACATGCAAGAATGTGCATCACATCACCAATATGTGTGACATCACCATTCTTCAGATAGAGTGTGTACTTTTTGGGAGTGGTACCACTGCTCTTCAGATGGAGGGCACCATTTGTGGGAGTGGCATCACTGCTCTTCAGATGGAGGGCGCCATTTGTGGGAGTGGCATCACTGCTCTTCAGATGGAGGGTGCCATTTGTGGGAGTGGCATCACTGCTTTTCAGATGGAGGGTGCCATTTGTGGGAGTGGCATCACTGCTCTTCAGGTGGGGGGTGCCATTTGTGGGAGTGGCATCACTGCTTTTCAGATGGAGGGTGCCATTTGTGGGAGTGGCATCACTGCTCTTCAGATGGAGGGTGCCATTTGTGGGAGTGGCATCACTGCTCTTCAGATGGAGGGTGCCATTTGTCGGAGTGGCATCACTGCTTTTCAGGTGGAGGGTGCCATTTGTGGGAGTGGTAACACTGCTCTCCAGATAGATTGTGCCTTCTAGCAGAACACTTAGGAGAAATGGCATATGAGCCTCGGTTTCTCCTAGGAGATAATTTTCATTTACTATTTAATATAACTTTTCAGTGCTTTGCAAATGAAAACCTACCAAAAAGTAAGTAGAAAAGTACTAACAATTTTTTTTTGAGTATTTTCTTGCTTGTTGGTGGCTGGCATGGCATTTTATGAGACGGTGTGAAAATATCACTAAGGAGAAAACTCTTGAGAACAAAAAGTGAATTGCATGAGGGCCCAGGGGCCATATGCAATTAACAGTTTCTCTTGAGTATTCTCCCAGGTGATATTTTCAAGAAAATACTCAAAATACTTTTGACATACATTTTTAATCTACTTTTTGGTACTTTTTCAATTGCAAAGTGCTAAAAGGTTATTTTAAAGAGAGATGAAAATTATCTCCTAGGAGCAAACTCAGGAGAAAGGTAATTGCATATGGCCCTAAGTGTGGTATATTTAGGGTAGTGGGTGGATAATTTAGAGGAGAAAAGCGAGCGCAAAGCAGGAACCCATGTAAGGGCTGGTGCACACCAAGAGCGCTTCTGAGCACTTTTAAAAATGCCAGCGCTTTGAAAGCACTTGGCTTAAGTATTTGAATGGGATGGATCACACCAGAGCGATGTGATTTTCTCCCAAACGCAAACACGTGTCCTGCAGCATTTCTGCTGATTTTAGACGCAATTCAGCCTCAGTGTTAAGTATGGGAAAGTGGAAAATCGCTCTGAAAAGCGCTAGATCAGCGAAATTTTCCAAGCGTTTTTGTTACAGAAGCTGTTCAGTTACAGCTCTACTGTAACAAAAAATAAAAAAACGCTCTGCCAAAATACTCCAAAAATGGCTAGGCAAGATTAGAAAATTGCTAGGTACATCCCTAGAATAGCCTAGAACAGTGATGGCTAACCTTCGCACTCCAGCTGTGGTGGAACTACAAGTCCCATGAGGCATTGCAATACTCTGACAGCTCCAAGGATAACTTGGGGAGGGAGAGGCATGATGGGATCACTGGCCTAGAAAAATCACTTCAAAAAGCACTGAGAGTTTTCGATTACGCTAACGCTTTTTTGTGCACTGGCCCTCAGAGAGGTTTAAACTGGATGTGTACTCATCATTGCCTGTCCACTTCCACTTTAAAATATTAGATTGATTACAAATTAAAAATATTCTATTCCACAGTGTTAAAATCATCCATTTACAGCCGCCAGCCAGAGATATGTTATGATTTTTAGCAATGGCATTTGCAAGCATAGTCCAAACTATAGGACAAGGGATCCAATTACAAAAACAATCACATGAGATACACACATACTGGCTTAGCTTGGTTTCTCCTCTTTAGCGCAGTGGCTTATGCGGCAGAACTACCCCCCCATACGACAATTTG
Organism: Hyperolius riggenbachi; assembly: GCF_040937935.1. Lineage (NCBI taxonomy): Eukaryota > Metazoa > Chordata > Amphibia > Anura > Hyperoliidae > Hyperolius > Hyperolius riggenbachi. Next base: position 59,267,287 of record NC_090651.1, read on the forward strand.
TGTGTTTGCGGTGTGACCTGAGCAGCCAGGTCTCCTAGTGTCTGTATTATGAAAGTGGTCTCTCCCCGTCCGTATCACACTCCTCCCGCCGATGTATAGGAAGTACAAGTCACTTTGGCAGAGCGAGATACAGAAGATGCGAAAGTCAGCCGGCGCCAGGGTCATTAAACAAGATTGAAGACATCTTTTTCCTCCTCTCTCTCTTCTCTGTCTACACCAATGTATTTAATAATACACAAAGTGCCGCATCACCACTTAAACTGATATTTCAGAGATGTGTCTGAGCGGAGTACTGACAAAGCTAGTGCATTGGAGAAAACCGACAGAGGACCAGCGTGAGTTGCAGGTGGCCTCTATAGCGACCCTGTGGTTCGAGAAACAGGTCCTTGCTTTCACTGCTCTAAATGTTCCCAGAAGAATAGAATAGAGAGACAAACTGGAGAAAAATTTAGAAAGTGCTACATTGGCATTTATAAGAATTTGAATCCCCACTCAAACCTTCATCACTGTGAAGATTTCTAAATGTGGCACAGCTCTTAAAGAATAGGTCCAGGGTGAAAAAAATAAACTATTTATCTGGGGCTTTTTCCAGCCCCTGGCAGCCTATCTGTCCCTCATCACAGCCACGGTGTCCCAGGGTCCCCTCCGTTGCAAATGCCGACCTTGCCTGGAATGTTCTGCGCAGGCACAGAAGTACTGCGCAAAACACTACCGGCCACAGGAGCACGAGTGCAAGCAGTGCAGCCGGGTGCTCACGCAGAGGGCAACGGTGGGGACCTCAGGACATCAGAGCTGCGGTGAGGGACAGATAGGCTGCCAGGGGCTGGAGGAAGCACCAGGTAAGTAGATTTTTTTTACCCCACATCTGTCCTTTAAGTCTCATACACACAATAGATAATCCTCAGCCAAGACAATCGCTCTTCTCCATCTTGGCTCAGAATCTCGCTTGCAAACAACTTCCCCACAACAGATCACTTCATGTAAACCAGCAGTGGAACGACGTGCTGGATGGAGGAACATGAAGGCTCTATACTGTCCAGAGTCTCCCCTCTACAGTACTACAGGTAAGTATCAAAACAAAAAGTGAATTTTCTCATTTCAGGTTTGCTCCTGAAAAATAAAGGTTTATTACTCTTACCCATACAGTACCCTAATATAGGTTTGGCAAATGATCGGGGATATAAAGAACCTGTCCACTGGGAAATATCCACCCCCCCTTCCCAAACCCCACCCCTGTAGTAAAAGCTCACTACAGTGGTTTTTGCCCAAAGCCTACCGAGAATCCGAGAGCTCTGTATCCACCCCCTCTGTGTTTCTGCAGCCCGCCCCAAGCTTGGCAACCGCGGCCTGATAGGACACTGAATGCTAAACTTCAATGACGAAGCTTCAGGTTTGCAATTGGGGGGAGGGGTTGGGATAGTTTCGGAAGGAGGTGGTGGTGGTGGTGGTGGTGGGGGGGGGGGGTGGGATGTAATTTGTATAGTAGTCTAGGGTCAATTTCTTTTAGGAAGGAGACCCGAGTGCCCACACAGACATGGGGAGAACATACAAACTCAGTGCAGATAGTGACCTGGCTGGGACTCGATCTGGGGACCCAGAGTTGCAAGGCAAGCGTGCTAACCACTATGCCACCACGCTGCCTGAATGAGACAATCAAGTAGTCCAGATCTCTTGGGGGTGTTGTATACATATTATTTCTCAGCAGATGCGGCCCCAACACAAATGAGCATTTCAGCTGAAAAAAGCACCTCATAAAATCAAGTCCTATAACTGCAGAGTAATATTAGTAGAAGCTGTTGCAAGACTGACCATGTAGAGTATACAGAATAATGCACGTCTAACGTAACTATCCCTCAAAGTAGCGCACAACCTGATGTCCATTTGCCTTTATGCTCTTACATGAAGAACGGGCTTCTGTATAAAAGCCTGCAAATCCTGTAAGGACGTGAAATGGTGTGAATGCTGGTCGGCTGAAATGGATGCTGGCTGGCACCATGGATCTATATGAAGGAAGCGGGGTGGAAACAGGTGTTCAAATAACAGATTTTCTGAGCCAAAAACTAATTTCAGCCAAAATGAGATTTTCTCGGCCTAAGTTGTGCAGCTGAAACCAGTCAGGAATTAACTGCCGGATTGGCTCAGTTGACCTAATTCAATCTACCCCCGCTGTTCAAACAGTACACAACGCTCTCCCGCAAATGTAATGAGGGTTTCTAAAGATTATTCTGATATTATTTATTGGAGATAATCAGCTGGTCTAACAGCGAGCTTATCCTGGATAACCCCAGACCAGTGCTGAAGAGCATCTCTCTAAACTGCCTGAACAGCCAATCACAAGCCCGTGGGTAGTTTAGTTAAAGGGGTACAGTGGCGAAAAATTGTAAAATGTATAATATGTGCAAACATATACAAATAAGAAGTACAATGAGTAAAATGAGCCATAAATTACTTTTCTCCCATGTTGCTGTCACTTACAGTAGGTAGTAGAAATATGACAGAACTGACAGGTTTTGGACTAGCCCATCTCCTCATAGGGGATTCTCAGGGATTTATTTATTTTCAAAAGCATTTGGTGAATGGCAGTTGCTCTGTTCAACTGCCAGAAAATTGTGTAGCGAGTAGGGAAGCCGGCCAGCATCATTGTTTAAATCCTTTTTAGGGAATATCTTTATAAAGAATAAAAGCCCTGCTGAGAATCCCCTATGAAGAGATAGACTAGTCCTAAACCTGTTGCTTCTGCCAGAATTCTACTACCTACTGTAAGTGACAGCAACATGGGAGAAAAGTAATATATGGCTCATTTTACTCTGGAAAAAGGTACTTCTTATTTGTCTGTGTTTGCACAGATTTTAAATTTTAAAATTGTTTGCCATAGTGCCCCTTTAACTGCGCTGGCAAAATGGAAATCTCTGACTGGCTGATGTTGGTTCACTGGTAAGAGATGTCGTTGCATGAGATTTTGTCATGGATATCATGGAGGTAAATGGTGGAGAATATTAGAAAACACAAAACCGGATATTTGAATGCCGAGTCGGATAGTCTCACCCAAAAATAGTTTTTTGCGCGAGGTAATCTTAAACCGAGCCTGAGTCAAAGCTCGGGTTCAAAATCTGTTACTTACTTTGAAGAGAAGGAAGCCTCAGGATCCTAATGAGGTTTCCCACCGTTGTCGCAGGCCCCTGAGTGCGGCCCCTCCCTGCTGAGTGCGTCCTCCTTCACATCGGGGCCTCACAGCTCTTCTTCCTCGATCAAGTGTGCGCAATAGCTGTGCGAGCCCGTCTGCGCATGTGCAGTAGCACGGAGCCTGCCAATTGAAGCCTCAATAGGACCCTGAGGCTTCCCTCCAGAAGTGAACCTCCAGACTAAAAATCGACTCCGCAGCACTGAAAAGGCCTGGATTTTCTTTAACAGTTTCACAGCATCAGAACTTTGTTTCTCTTATACAAGCCTCATTTTTAGCTGCACAGAAGAAAACTGTCCGGGCAGTTTTCCCCTTATGGTGTGCAAAGCATGATGGGATTTCTGATGTTGTTCTGGTTCTGCTGTTTTGGTGCAATTTTTTTTTTTTACATTTTGAATTTGACATTTAAAGCCTAGTGTGTGCAGCTTCTCAACAGAGAGGCACTTGATACTGACCAGAAGACGTCCTGGCGTTAGCGTTGATTGGAGACGCGGGGGGAGCGAGTGCGCTACTGTTCTGTGACATCATTTGGCGCGGCCACAGGGGAGCAGAATGGACATGCGGACATATCTGTGTTTGAAATCGCCCATGACAACGGGATTGACCAGAGGAGAATGGTGGGGGACAGGAGGTGGGGTAATATAACCCCACCCAGTATAGCTTGACTTTTTACCCTTTTTTTTTAAAGCCATAAAATCAAATTCCTTTTAACTGATGTTCTGCTATTATTATGTAGCCTGCAACCTTACCCTGCATTGCAAGCACTCCAATCTCATCATAAACGTTTTTTGCTGTAATAAATCTTATCTCAATCAGCCTGGCTCCAAATTTGGTACATTGCCGACAAGGAGGAAGCTTGTTATTACCCCTCCCATGTTCCTGATCCTCACTGATTGGCTGAGGGCAGTTCACTGAGATGCTGAAATATGATCTATGCTGTGCTCACATGTGTTTACAATGCAAGCTAGATATGACAGAGCAGTTTCTAAATGAAAAAGAAAAAAAATAAGGAAGGAAATGACATCAGGATTGGCAGTCAGAGGGAATAAAAATGGAAAATGCCAGAAATGGTTTTCTCTTTATGTGCTATATAAAATTCACTGAAATCAAAACGTGGACACCACAAAGCACATGTTATATAAGTAGATTTATCTACTTGTTTATATGTTGTTTTTTCCTGGGATAGTATGGCTGTCCCTCCTGCTTTAAAAAACAAAAACATTGTTAAGTGTTTTATACATTTTGGGCACCTCTCTCCAACATGGTCTTAGTTTCCTCTTAGGGCTCGTTTCCACTAGTGCGGTGCGAATCGCTAGGATTCCACCGCTGACAAAAACGCATGCGGATGCGATTCCGCATGCGTTTTTTGCCGCGATTTCGCATGCGATTTCGCATAGGCAGGGTCTATGCGAATTTAACCATGTCACTGCCTGACTCAATTTGTATTACTTTTCATGCGAATTCGCACGCGAATTCGCGGCAAAAACGCACGTGCGTTTTCCCTATTAAATACATGGGCTGCGATTCGCCTGCATTCCTCACGCAGGCGAATTCTGTGGGCCCTATTGTGCAGAAAAATCCTGCACAGAAAAACGCACGAAAACAATGACAAGTGGAAACAGTCCCATCCACTTTCATTGCCTATGCGAATTCGCATGCAGGCCACGCATGCGAATTCGCCCTAGTGGAAACGGGCCCTTAGGGGAAACGCCAGATTTTTTTTATGTTCATACTTGCACCTAAATTACAATTTTTTAAAACTTTTTTTTTTTTTAAACAAAAGTAAAATACAGTTACATATTATGATAACTGTACCAAAAAAAAAAAAAAACAATTCCATAAACATTTTCACACTACATATCACAACATACTCTTTCCATCTTTTCATGATATACATACAGTATGCGGCACACTCTGTATATATACTTTTCATTTGCTGAACATGCTTAAATGAGCAGTGCAACTTTTTCGTTCTATGCCTATTCTTACAGGAACGCAAATCCCATTGTAAATGCAGCCTTAGAAAATGACCCTAGATTACGGCAGAGGTAGTGGATTACAATTTGGGGTACACACACACACGAACATGATGACTAAGCAATGGCTAAGTCGTTAACACTCTTGCTTTACATTTTTAGGAATATGGGCTGATGTCAATGTCTTCATAAAGTTTAATGTTCTCAATTCCTTTTCATTTAGGCTAAGTGATGTCTGACCAAATTTGCCCAAGTGTCTGTAGGAGTGAGGTAGGGACAATTTGTGAGCTCCTTTGAGGAAACATGGCTAGGGGACTATGTTCTCTGCAAAGCACTACAAACATCAGCACCCCATAAATACAGTTATTAGAGAAAAAATAAATACATATCCCAACATCCTCACACCTGCAAGGTTATTTGTGTCACCCTTCTGTATGGTCTCCTTATTCTATGAGAGCTGTGATGACAAGCAAAAAGAAGCCCCAATTTTCAGTTGACAAAAAGTCAGCTGTGGGCTGAAAAAAACCGAATACTGCTGCCCAAATCCAGGAATAAATGGTCTGTTAGTCCCGTGTACAGGAATGTGTCCATAAACTAATGCCAATTTAGTTATTTTAAAAGGTGAACCAAAAAGTTATGAAATTTAAAACGTTCAAGGTTCTTGCCTTAAGCCTCGTAAATAAGCTAGATCACCTATGACCGAGACAATCTGTCAACACCCTCTCAGCTGAGAAGAATGTGTACGATGAGCGCCGAGACCATCGTTTACTGTCGAGCATGCGGCATATCCCGAGCTGGACTCGTGGTAGCCACAGGGAGGTCTATGCAGAGCAATGCGCGCAGCAGGCGGTTTAACTCACCTCCTGGAGGATCCCGACGTCAGCCACCACTCTTCTTCCTCTCCACAGAGGCTCTGCATCCCCCTGGTGAGATTGCCGTCTGTCGTCATGACAACAGACGGCGATCTCACTACAAGGTTACAGCGCCACCCGGAGGACGGGGTGAAAACTGCAGCGTTGGATCCCAGGGAGGTGAGTGAGTGCTGAGCTGCTGCAGATATCCCTCGCAGCATGATTTTTCCCAGTTTTAGGGTCCAAAACATGCAAAAAAATTTGCACCGCTTTTAGACCCCAAAATCCAGAAAGGATCATAACGCCAAGGGGGTTAACTTTCTATCTGCTTAAACTGAGTTACTGGACCGCAAAACCCCAGCTGATTAAAAAAATCCCAAATGTATTAATATTCGTTTTAAGAACACCTCCCACCCCTATCCCAAATATCATAATGTCCAAATGTCTTGTAAAAAAAACGTCAAGAAAAAGTTAACGTCAGAAAATAGAGGAATGTCAATGATGCGTTTAGCAAGTTGGTTCTTATAAGTGGAAAGTTGTAAAACCGGTCGGTGCAGCCGGTGCTGAATGGTGCGGAGAACAAAAGGCGTTTTATGTTGCTGGCCAAGCTCAGGGCTTGCAGTTCCTTCAAATGAAATCCCGCCGTTCTGCTGATTTTAATCTCGTTCGGCCTCGGTTTTAAAGAAAGAGGCGAGATGGAACAGATAATCCACCCATCAGGTCAAATGGAAATTCAAGATCAAATTCCCCCTCACCATAACCTGCAAACTTCTGTTTAAATTATGTGCCTGAAAAAAAACACGCAGATATGATGCCAGCCTCTGCCATTTGCTTACTAATTTGTGGAGCTCTAAAGCAGGGGTCCCCAAACTTTCTACCAAATTTTTTTCGGAGGGCCAGGGGGGGGGGGGGGGCGGGATCGGTTGGGGGGTTGTTTTGGAGGGGTCAGTTGGTGACCGGGTTGAGCAGTGTCGTGCGCAGCGGGTTACCGGGTTTGGGGGAGTATTGCGGCGGCATAGCAAGCACACTTGCCCCAGTATAGGGAGTTTAGTTACCCCAGTATAGTGCCCCAGTATGGGTATTATAGTGCCCCAGTATGGGTAGTATAGTGCCCCAGTATAGCTAGTATAGTGCCCCAGTATGGGTATTATAGTGCTCCAGTATGGGTAGTATAGTGCCCCAGTATAGTGCCCCAGTATGGGTGGTATAGTGCCCCAGTATAACTAGTATAGTGCCCCAGTATAGCTAGTATAGTGCCCCAGCATACGCCCCCCCCCCCCCCCCTGCGGCCGCCGCTGCCCTTACCTTAGCTGGCGGCCGCTTCCTCTCTGCCTCCATGCGTATTATTGCGCTTCATAGCTGCGCTGCTGTGTAGAGACAGGAAGCAGGTGAGCGGTTGCCCTGGTAACGGTGATACACATCGCCAAGACTGGAAGCCGCTCTCCTGCTTCCTGCCTCATCACAGCAGCCGCGGGGCGCGCTGCTGTGAAGCACACTAACATGCAGCTAAGGTAACAGCAGCGGCGGCCGCGAGGGGGAGGTGGGGGCAAGAGGCTAGACCCACGGACCACCCGCAAACGGCCCACGGACCACCAGTGGGCCGGGGACCCCTACAAAGGACTTTACTTGTTTTCTTAAAGAAAACCTGTACTGAAAATTAAAAGTCAAAATAAGCATACACAAGTCATACGTACCTTCCATGTAGTCTACTCCTCAGTGTCTTTCTCCTGTCCCGCATCCTGTTTGTTCACTGTGATCAAGGGAATTTTCCGTCCTCCATTTTGAAAATGGCCAATACCCATAACAGCTTTCTGGTCAGCACACAGTTAAACTGTAACATCGCCCACTTGAGCCACAGGGAAGCATGGATATTACCTGGTACGTCAGTTTTCCTCTCAGCTATAACTGACAGCAACTGATATTTTACTGACAGCAACTGATATATTTCAGAACTGACAAACTATTGTCAGAACTGGAAGGGATTATTGTCAGAAGAAAATGGCGAGCTTCTGAGAGGAACTGATGGCAAGGTAACTATGTAATGTTCATTTGAAGTTACCTCATGTGTTTATTTTAAATATTTTTACTCAGTACAGGTTCTCTTTAAGACTTCAGCCTTACAAGCACTGGTGAAAACACTTCGCTTTGAAGAACGTGAAAAGGGACCAGCAGCCTAACCCCCCTGAAGGACCAAGCCATTTTACATGCGGGGGGGGGGGCATAACCTACTGCATGTTGCATGTAGTTATGCATTGTGCAGCATTTCCTTCTGCACAATGCATAACTACATGCAACATGCAGTAGGTTATGCCGGGCACTAGAGTGAGCAGTGAGCAGAGAAGATGGCCACACAGCACTGGACTCCAGTGGAGAGGGTGAGCAGCATTCGGCTGTGCTATACCCTGGGCTTAGGGAGTGCAAGAGGATGTAAGGTGGCACAAAGAGGGATAGAGGGACAGAGCAGAGGTACAAAGCGGAGGCACAAAGGGGGGCAGAGGGATACAGTGGAGGCACAAAGGGACATAGCAGAGGCACAAAGGGGAAAAAAGGGACACAGCAGAGACACAAAGCGGGACAGAGGGACACAGTGGAGGCACAAAGGGGAACAGAGGGACATAGCTGAGGCACAAAGGACATAGCAGAGGCACAAAGGGGGAAAAGGTACACAGCAGAGACACAAAGGGGGGTAGAGGGACACAGTGGAGGTACACTGGCCATCCTCCACAATCTGTAGTGACTTAACGCTTCACTAGCCTGTAGGTTAGAGACGTGTCTGTACAGCCTTGTGCACAAAATGTCGCCCGAGGGATGGAGCCTCGATCCCTTTCAGGTGACAGTCTCAAGTGTGTACAAGAGACGTTTGGTTTAGTTCCCAATATAACCGATGTGGAGCACACTGTGACATGGTAGTTAATTAAGGAGATGAGTTGTCACCATCCATGGCATGAACCACTTATCTCAGTTTTGACATTTGCATCTGACATGTCACACACAGCACTGCTACCAGGACATGTCCAATTTCCATTCGCTGTCCAAAAATGATGATTATGCAGGTTGGAAATGTATGTTGAGTTACTGCATCAGGCAGAAAAGGATAGGTTTCCATAGGCCTGAACTGATCTATGTTTAAAGGACAACTGTAGGAAGAGGGATATGGAGGCTGACATATTTATTTCCTTTTAAGCAATACCAGTTTGCCTGGTTATCCAGCCGATCCTCTGCCTCTAATACTTTTAGCCATAGACCCTGAACAAGCATGCAGCAGATCAGGTGTTTCAGACATAATTATCAGAACTAACAAGATTAGCTGCATGCTTGTTTCTGGTGTGATTCAGACACTACAAATAGATCAGCAGGGTTGCCAGGCAACTGGTATTGCTTAAAAGAAAATAAATATGGCAGCCTCCATATACCTCTAACTACAGTTGTTCCACGATAAGTCTATATTTCAGTTTGTACCTTGTGGTCCGTTCCATGAATAGGAATATTTTTACATATCTGTTCTCCACTTTGAAAGCATAGAAGGCCAATTACTTCATTGAAGCTACATACAGAACACTTTGGTGATCAGCAAAAGTGGCAATCGGGAGAGAGGCCGGCTAACACTTACAAAATTGGCGATTGCAGAAGGCTGTTGATCATTTAAGCCAATTGTCACGTTTATAAATATGGCGATTAGCAAAAACGTAGTCTTATTCCTGCATAAATAACAGTGTTTTCCTGATTTTCAAATAATCCTTAAAGGCAAAAACATCAGAGGAAAAAAAAACAAAAAACTTGCAGAGGAAGATCCTCCATCCTAACTTCCAAAAGTTTTTACACCAACTATTTAAACGTTCAACTGCATGCTGTGCACACTGTGGGCCTATAGTGGGCGCTGCAAGTCTACTTTTCATGGGTGTGGCCACAGAGTTGTAGCAGGCATATCTAAATAGAGCCCGGGAACTGTTAAACTGTGACTACAACTCAACAGTTATTTGGGGAAGGAACAGACTCCTGCTTTATAACTCTCTGGGGAGAGCACTATTAGGAATTAGCATGCAAGAAACCAGGGGGTTTCATAGCATCTGGGAGAATTCTGAAAATAGATTCCTGGTGGTAGAGAAACAAGCAGAGTTCTGCATTGTAACTGAAAAAAAGCTTGACAACAATTTTCACATTAAAAAGAAATCATTTTCTGCCTGCCTGACACTGGAAATAATGATCTGTAGCATCCTGTGTGGTGTCATTGTGACGGCGGGATAAAGAGTTTGCGGCATACACTGTTATTACAGTACAGAAACTGCCTGTATCTGACAGGATAATATCTGGAGACGCTGCTGTTCAATAGGGAAAGTAAACAGACCCTTCTTATTCAACACCGCAGCAGAACAGATAAAGGATTCCTCACTGCTACAGACAGCCCTGTGCCATGTGTTTCAAAGAAAGTGTTCCCAGCTACGCTACGTACGCCTGCCAGTTTGAACTCGGCTGTGGCGGACGATAAAGACCGCCTTGGCTGCGAAACTTGACAGACACCAGTGTGTGTACAGCGGCCGCCGGACGTCTGCTAGAGATCCGGGCATGCCAGATGTCAATCGACTGAACGCCCCCTGATCACATTGTTCTCCCCACTACTTCACCCTCCTGCTTGTTGTCCCTCCACTCCCCCCCCCTCCCCCCAATAGCAATAGATGCCCAACAGATGCTAGCCAAGAGGCTAGTGGCGCATCTGTACAGCGTTAGCACTGCTGTCACGGTCAGCTCCATGTTCAGAACAGGTGGGGCTGTTGTGTACTGATGCTGGCAGGCCTCCTTGCAGGTCCTGTTGGGTCCCTACACATGGGGATCTGGCAGTGTTTGCACACACTCCTTGCGTGGCATAAACTATTGAGCCGTAAGGCATTACTATGAGCACCGTGTGCGCGTGATGGAGGTCTCTTTATGCATGCTCTTCGATTGTGTATGTGGTTACGAGCCAATCACATTGGCTCACAGTGATCACAGGGTCAGAAGCCAATGTCAGCTCCTGACCGGCTCACGGAGCTCTGCTGTCATACCGACGGCAAGGCTAGTGGGCTTCAGCGGCGGGAGAGAGGCGCGAATGGTGAGAGAGACGGATCCGTGTGGCATGACAGTGAGCCCTGTTTTTTATTTTGCTTACCCAGAAGTCTCTGGTCCTTAGGGGACTGCAGACTTCTGGCATTGAAGCGGTTAACCATACATCCCACCCTTTTTTTCTGTGTACCTCATGCCCCAATGCCAAAACATCAAACCAATAACACCTATAAATAAAACTTATCTCAGTGTTTGTACCAGGGGGGGTTTATGCCTATGAACTAGCTGCCGGGAGATTTGGGTGCAGGATCAAGCTGATATACGGCTCACCCTGCTCCTGCACAAGTCCCAGCGGTGTTGATCACTATTCCCCCTCCAGATCCATGTGGAAGACGGGGAATGATGTAATTCAGCGTCCAGGTATGTCTGGCAGCTGAATTACAGTGTTTTAAAAGTAATTTGAGATCCATCTTTTTACGGCGCCCAAATTACTCACTGAGCGCAGCTATAGCTGTAATTCCTATTATGGCCTATGGTGGCGCCGGCTGTGCCCACCTCTCGAGGGGGCCGACATGGTAAAGGAGCCCACTAATGATCTAATCTTTTTTTTGTCCAATCTTACCATTTCTATGTAATATGAGGATCTGCAACAAACACAAAAGTTAAATCTTGGTAGGTTCATCCTGGAAGCTGCAAAAAAGAAAATTTAAAATCACAAACATTGGTCCGCACGACCAAGGTTTGTGATTTTAAATTTATTTTTTGTAGCTTCCAGGATGCGGTTGACAGGTGAGTGGTTAGGGAGGGGACCGTGTGGGAGATGTGCCTACACAGGGTGTCCCTGTAAAACGATGCAATCTACGATTGCATCCAACCGAAGCCTCCCACCTGAATGCTAATTTATGCAATTCCTGTTAGATTTGGTACAGCAGGCAAAGGGTGTATAACAGTACACCTGATTGGCTGACTAGCGTCTGCTGACCAGATATACGCAGGAGATTGCTCTAGCTGGGAGTTAGCAATTGTGTTTGTTGCAGTTAGCATTCAGTTTAGAGGTGGTGGGGTTGAGTTCCCTGGACTTGCCCACACCTCCCTCTAGGTATCGTATGGTGATTTGGGGGCCCAAGGCTGTCGTGCGGACCAATGTTTGTGATTTTAATATGAGGAACTACCTAAAGTATCCATTCAAAGTGTATTCACTCTGTTTACTCTTCTGCTGTATAGATTTGGTAAGATTGTACCATTAGTGGACACTATTAGGGTTCTCACCAATCGCAGACAAACAAGCTCGCAAGTAGGGAGGGTCAATGAGATGCAAATAATCCTGACTTGATGCAGAATTATGTAAATTGTGAATGCAAATTTATGCAGCTTGAAAATCCACCAATCAAGAACCCACCAAGATTTAACTTGATTGGTCTATTTTCAAGCCGTACAAATTTGCATACAGAATTTGCATAAATCTGAATCAAATCGGAATTATATGCCTCCCATTGACCATCCCTCCTCACAAGCAGTGCAAGGAGTTCTCCCCACAGGAAGAGGTTAGTCCATGGTCAACAAAAAATAGGTGTGTTAGCGCGGACCTGAACTCAGAACTTCCTCTCTGCTCTAAAAGATAAGAAACAGCATAATAGCCTTAAATGAAAAAACATTTACCGTATTTTTCGGAATATAAGACGCACTTTTTCTCCCCCAAAAGTGGGGAGAAAAAGTCAGTGCGTCTTATATTCCAAATGTTAGCAATTTAGCACTGGCATATTGGCCTCAGCCAGGCAGTATATGCGGCCATTTGTCTCCCTCTTATACGCAGCCCTGGAGTTATAAGAGCCACCAGTCAGATGCGGGTCAGTGCAGAGCGGCAGGTATGGCAGCATACTGTGGCCGCGATCGGTATGGATGTCGGGGAGGCGGCCGGAGATCAGCCTGCTTGGCACTAAGTAAGAGGCATGCTATTCATGCAGAGCGCAGCGGAAGGCGTTATTACCGATCCGGGATCCAGCCGATCCAGCCGACGAGTCCTCCATCTGCTTCTCTATCTTCAATACCGGCTCGCGCTGACCCCCGTCCTGTTACTTCCTGGTCTGACGACCTCGGCGGCTCACGTGCGTCAGGGTCACGCAGTGAGAGAGCGTCAGACCAGGAAGTAACAGGACGGGGATCAGCGCGAGCCGGTATTGAAGATAGAGAAGCAGATGGAGGACTCGTCGGCTGGATCGGCTGGATCCCGGATCGGTAATAACGCCTTCCGCTGCGCTCTGCATGAATAGCATGCCTCTTACTTAGTGCCAAGCAGGCTGATCTCCGGCCGCCTCCCCGACATCCATACCGATCGCGGCCACAGTATGCTGCCATACCTGCCGCTCTGCACTGACCCGCATCTGACTGGTGGCTCTTATAACTCCAGGGCTGCGTATAAGAGGGGGATAAATGGCGGCACATACTGCCTGGCTGAGGCCCACTGGCTGCCTAAAGGGGTCTCTTTGGCTACCAACAGGGGGTCAAAAAAACCGGAAAAGCATAATGAATGTGGTTAATGGAGCTGCTGGGGGTGGCAGGGGGTTAGTGTAGCTTGTAAGGTAGCAGGCATTAGTGTAGCTTAGATAGAGATCTTGGGAAGGGGGCAATGTCCACAAGACGCTCCTGGAACTTGGACGCACCTAGGTAAACTGTATTTTTTATTTTCCCCGATTTTTATCCTCTAAACCTAGGTGCGTCTTATATTCCGGAGCGTCTTATATTCCGAAAAATACGGTATTTGTTACAGTTGGTACAAATCCTGCAATAAATCTGCAGTTTGTCTACTTCCTGCTTTCATGGAAACATATGTAGGGTTAACATCCTATGTTTACAAATTAGCTGCTCTGCCGAGGCAGCCAGCTGACACAGCTGAGAGATCAAATTTCATTCATTTTTAGTCACAGATGAGGGGGAATAAGACAGGCTATACTCTCGAAATACATACAGGGTGGATTTCTTTCTGTTTTCCTTTTGTCCTGTACAAGAGTTCAGGCCTACTTTAACTTTATTTTGCATGCCGGGCACCACTGCATAAGTATTTATTTTTTTGCATAGTGAACGTAAAAAAAAAAAAAAAAAAAAGATGAAGAAATATTAGCTTTAAAAGGACTTTATCATGGCAGTTTAGGACCCTGCTGTGGAGACTAACTTTATAGACCAGTGTCTGGGACGCACAAAACAGACAAAAACGACAAATGCATAGATCTAAGCCAGTAATCTGCAAACTTGGCTCTCCAGCTGTTAAGGAACTACAAGTCCCATAATGCATTTGTCTTTCTAAATCATGACTGTGGCTGTCAGACTCCTGCAATGCATTGTGGGACTTGCAGTTCCTTAACAGCTGGAGCAAAGTTTGCAGATCACTGATCTAAACCCTCCATACTTTATCCTAGGCCAAAGAACATGGATAGAATATTAACACAGTATGAGATAACTCACCGTTCTCCGGCTGGTCCTTGATGTCAGCCTCGCTGGGCTGGCTGGGACTCTCCGATTGACTTGAATCTGTTCAATAAAAAGATCGTCTTAGAACAATGTCAAATTCTGCGTGTATTTCAACTAACATCACACACAGTCAGGATAAAGGACACAACAGGACCTCACAAAGCGAAGCAGCACAAAGAAAGTCGCCTACAGCAGCCAACCAAAGGGCTTCCTCTCCCTTGCCAAGAAGCATGTGATAAAATGACAGCTGTAATCTGATTGGTTGCTGAGAGCTCCTTTCCACAGGATATTATCTCTCAAGTTCATATGTTTAAAATACCGTAATAGTATTTGGATGGATATTGGTTGCACCTTTCAATAAAGTAAATATCTCTTCATAGATCATTAGCAGGCAGCAGAACTAGTTTTTTTCTACCCAACTTTTATTGTAATTTTCGTTACATTTTATTATGAAAATAAAAGTAGTACTTCTGGCTGGGTTACTGATCATGTGACTATGTCCACAAGGTAGAGCCTATTATGAGGCATGCTGGGGAATCTGAGTATGCAGGTAAGCCCCTCCCCTTCCTCTACAGTTCTGCAACAGAGGAAGCTGGTTCAAAGTCCCTAATCAGTGTTACAGCCCAGGTTTGGAAAGTAATTGAGGATTTCATGACCTTATGATGGGCTGTTTATTGGGTACGTGCGATTCTGGCTCTGTTGGGTTCACTATGACCACCTGATAATCCGAGTTCCAGTAATGCAGTTACTGATGGTCCAGTATTTCGGGTTTGCGACTCTAGCTTGTTTGGTTGCAATTCTCCCTGCATTGTTTAACTCTAGCCAATTCTATTCTCAATAAAACCCTATTCCCAATATCCCTTTCAAAATTAACTGCTTCCTTGAAGCCTAATCCTAACCCCTGTTAACATTAATCCCTTTCTGACACCTAAGCCCAACCCCAGCATTCCCAGCTAACACTGACCCTCTTCAACACTTAGCTTTACAGGTTAGGTTTGAAAAAGTATACACATACAAATAAGAAGTACATTTCTTTCTGAGTAAAATGAGCCCTAGATTACTTCTCTCCTATGTTGCAGTCACTTACAGTCGGTAGTAGAAATCTGAAATTACCGACAGGTTTTGGGCTAGTCCATCTCTCCATGGGGGATTCTCAGGATGTCCTTTATTCTTTATAAAGACACTCCCAGAAAAACGATGTGTACAAAGATGCTGGCCAGCCTCCCCACTCTCTGCACACTTTTTTGGCAGTTGGACGGAGCAACTGCCATTCAATAAGTGCTTTTGCAAATAAAGAAATCCCTGAGAACGCCAATGAGGAGATGGGCTCGTCCAAAATCTGTCTGTTCTGTCAGATTTCTACAATTTACTGTAAGTAAATTAGCAGAAAAGTAATGTATGGCTCATTTCACTTTGGAAGAAACTTACTTTAAACCACCTGTTTATTATGACTGAGAACTGAGAGGTTTCTCCCTAGATCTTCATATGTGAAGCTATATGCTTCCTAAGAGGTTTGTAGATAATACACCACATCAAAAACAAAACAAAAAAAAAACAAAACAAAAACAAAAAAACATATTTGGCTAAAATGTTCCAAATGGTCTCATAAAATCTCAAAATCATATATTACAGCTGGTAAATTCTTCAGCGGACCCCCTATTAAGTTACTCAAGAGTTCACAATACATCAGACTGCAAACAGACTTGCATGGGTGGGACACTGCTCTGGATTCTATCCTAGCAAAGTAAACCAGTGTGATGGCTGGTTTACTTAGCTATAAAAAAAAAGATACTGCTAAATCTGAAGGTAGCAGGGCTGTGAAGTTACAAAAATCATCCGAATGAGACTCTGAAGTTTATGAAACCACAGACTCCGACTCCAAGTACCCAAAAAATTGCTTCGGCTCCTCCACTCTATAGATCTGGCAGGTAATACTTAACTTTCTCAGATAAAAATAAAATAGCATGCTGAGACAATGCACTTTCTATAGTGGAGGGCGGGCAAAGCATACACAATCAGGCAGAGCGGAGTAAGGGAGGAAATGACATCAGGATTGGCTTCAAAATAGCCACAGTTAAAATGGGAAATGCGACAAAGGATTTTCTATTTTTTTACTGTAGGAAAATCACTAAAATCATAACATGGACAGTGCAATACATACGTTATGTAAGTAGAGCAAGTATTTATCTACTTATATAGGAGTTTATTTTTCTGTGGTAGTATGACTGACAGCTCCTCTAACTACCGTACTTCTTTGTAGACAAAACTGACTTTTTTTGCATACAATGAGTTTGTAAACATGATTCAGGATAACCAAAAGCCACACTAGTGTTCCTTTAACTGTCTGTTGGCAGTTTAATTTATTTTATGTACGCTGAATTAAATATTGTGATGATTTCCTCTTTAATTAAGCAAACCACTGCTGTCGCCTGAAATAAAATATCGTCTCCTGCAAGGACAGCTCAGTTCCACGCCGCAGAGATGAATTGAGATGATAAAGCGTCCGTCTAAGTTTCATAGTCCCACTGTGCACAAATGTGTAAAGCAGCAAGCGCTGTCAATCAAGCCGAGGGGCAACGGGCAATCAGGTGAATAGATTAATATTTGCCCATACATAATTAATGGCGGTGACTGATCCATATTGGGAGCATTTCCATTAAATCAATAGAATTACTTAGTGCAGTGGACTTTGCATATCCTATTGACATTGTGTAGCGAGCATTAACTCATTGCGATTTCCCAGGAGCCACCGGGAGGGCTGCGCGGCCGCCTGCTTAAACACTGATAGCCCGCTGATTAGCAAAACTTTATTTATTCCTTATTTCACTAAGTAAGCCCATCTACAAGTACACCGTCATGATGCATCTCTGCTCTGCCTTAATTAATTGTAAGCCAAAGTACAACAGTACAAACATGATGTAGAACAAAAATATTTGCAGCGCTATCTCTGTATGTCAAACAGGTCATTATGTCAGAAAACAGCACTATCAGTATACATAAGTATGCTAAACATTTTATCAGAAGACAGCATTGCCCATCTGTATACATGAGTATGCTGAAATGCAGCATTTTACCACAAGACCGCATTGTCCATCTGTATACATAAGTATGCTAAAACACAACATTACATCAGAAGACAGCACTGTCCATCTGTATACATGAATATGCTAAAAGCCCAACATAGTATCAGAAGACAACATAGTCCATCTGTACACATGAGTAGGCGGAAACATACCATTATATCAGAAGACAGCACTGTCCATCTGTTTACATGAGTATGCTGAAGAACGCCACAACACATCTGTATGCAAGAAGACAGCACTCTGGATATACGAGAATGCAATTACAAATCACAACACAATACTATGTAAGAAGACAAAACTGTCAGTACACATAAGTATTTGACACTGAAAAGGATGTCAAAAGAGATTGTGAAGGTAGAAGACACCCCCCCCCCCCCCCCCCCCAGCACACTCCAATATAGGGAGGTTAATTTTGAAGAAAATGTTTTCCTGTTGCGCAGTGGCCTTTTAGGACAGCTGAGACCAGGTGATAATTCCTCACACACTTAACAGTTATCACATACATTCCTCTTTGAATTGACTTTTCACAACATTCTATCCTTGAGTTAAGGATTGAATCCTAAACTTAAGGCCCATGCACACGCTAGATAAAACTCAACCAAGGCACCTGATACTGACAGGCTAGCGATGCAGCTGTACAGTGTCAGCCTTGCAATGTCCCCTGATCCTCGCCAAATGACAATCGAGCGCGTGTATGGGCCTTGAGGTCACTAACAATGCGTTGTACAGCGATACTCTTCCCCACCGCAAAGGCCATAAAAAATATGGCACCACTTTTCGCCCCCAAAATACGAAAGTAATCACACCGCTAGGGAGGTTAATGGTAGTTCTGAATAGCAAAACCTAAAGAAACACTGTAAGGACACAATAGTAAAATGCATTAAATTATTCAGGATACTTATGTTAATTATACTGGTTTCAGCATTAGAGAGACTTTCCACATCTATATACAGCTGTATATTGGACTGTAGCTCTGTCCTTCCAGTGAGGTCACATCCTGCTTAGCTATGTGGAATTCTCCTCCCAGAACATTTTAGGAGACCAGGTATTATTCCTGCTGGCTTCGGAACATCGTAAACAAACATTGCACACCGCTGGACTGAGAGGACCGAAAGGGGACAGGGAATGCTCGAAAATATTCAGAGCCTTCACTCTACATTCGTAATTAACTTTTTTTTAAATCACTTTAGATTTATTTTAGTACAAATTGGCATACTTGTATACACAAAAAAATTGGATCTGCTCAACTTTACTGTCAAACTTCCTTATAGTTCTACTGTCTGCCTTTATCCCAAAGAAATGTCATCAGCCAGAAAATAACAATCCTAGTTCTATCAGATCAGGATTTCTCTAATCCGATTTGGGCTGTGCTCCTCTTTAAGCATGAGCGCCTGCAAGAGTACAGGCACGTCTGCGCAGTAAGCCGGAGCCACTTGAAGGGTCCCACCGAGTGGTGACGGGAGTGAGGAGGACCCAGGAAGTCTCTAAAGGATCCAGAGGCTCCCCTCTTAGGTAAGTATTTCCTTTTTGTCCCGCGCTCCGGTTCAGGTTCACTTTAAAGTGGATCCGAGATAAACTTATAATCATTCCATAATTGTGTTCCTTACATATAGTTTATAGGGCATTCCTCAAGTCAAATCCTTTTTTTTGTTTTGTTTTAATACCCTTATTCCCTATAAAACTAAACAAGCCTCGCCCACAGCTTCTCCAGAGTGCCTTGGCATTCTGAGAGCCTTGTAGCAAGTGCTCATGGGAGCTCAGTCTGGGCAGGAGGAGGTGTTACTAGCCAGAGATTTTAGAGGCAGAGGGGAGGAGGAGAGGGGAGTGAAGTTTTCACAGGCTGAGGGCTGGAGATGCAGATCAGCTTGCCTGTGTGTAATGATCACAAGCAGAACATGGCTGCTGTGATTGAACAGGAAGAAATAATCATATACTGTTGAAACCGTTTGCAGCTAGATTTGCTGTGTAAACTATCTAAACTTTAGATAAGATAAATAGACAATACTTGTTGTAGTTTTTCATCTCGGATCCACTTTAAGCAACACGGAACACATGCGTACAACTGTAGAAGTTTTCCACTCAAAAACATACAGATGGACCTATTTAAGTTTTAAACTTTTCTTTTACAAACATACCCTCAGTTTTTTTTTTTAAAGTAATTGATTTTTTTTTATTGCCCATGAAACCCCAAATGGCACCTGAACTTGCCTCCTCAACCGGAATAAAGCAGCTGACACAGCTTATTCCATAAATCTCGATTTTAGCATCTCACTTAAGTAAAGACGCGAGGAAACATAATGAGCAATTCAACTAAAACAAAAAAGTATAAAAGAGGGGGAAAAAAGTAAAAAAACACACCAAAGCTGTGTTGTTTTCAGAGCTGGGAAAATATGGGAACTCCTTTGTTGTTGTTTTTTTTTTTTTCCTATCGTCTGTGAAGGGGGATAAAATCCCCAACGGGAGAGAGAAAAAAAATGTAATTGCTTCAGCCTTTTCTTTCGAGACAACAAAATAAACAGTTTGGCTGCCCTTGTTTGTATGCTCCTCAGTGGCGCTCCATGCACCAGCAGCTAAAAACAAAGAAAGTTCCAGATTCTCAGACTAAATTCAGAATCTCCCCAAACAACAAGGAGGGGGCAGGAGAAAAGCAGGGGGTGCCGCGGGTGGGGACAGACTTCCCGAGAGCCTGACAGTGCATTCAATATGGTAGCGATGGCCAGGCAGGATCAAAAGTCCCCTCGCTAATTAAATATGCATTGGCGGAGTTTTTGATCGATGCGCGCCATGGATCCAATGACACACCTGCAAAAATCTCGAGCTCAGAGCTCCAAGAAAAAAAACAGAGAGAGAGAAAGAGAGAGAGAGGAGGGGGGTTTGGTTTGAAGGAAAAGATACAGGCGGCCCTCTTATCTTTGTTTTCAAAGGCTCTCGATTTCTTTGCTTAGATATCTAATTTAATTCTCTCACCCCTCTGCAAACTGGATTAAAAAAGTCAATACCACCATTGTGCATCGTGCAGGAACACGCAGCTTTGCTTTTATCCAATTTAGGTGTGACCTTTCGACCAAGTTAATGACAACTGTCTGGGAGTAAGGTAAGGCTAGGAGAGAATGCAGGAAAGCCTTCTGTGGCTGCAGCTTCCATGGCAGGTGGGTTGGGGCCTACCAGTGAGGCATCGGTAACAAAGAGGAAAAATGTAATACTTTCAATGGACTGCAGTTATTTTTAGATTACCCTCAGTTCTAAGCAGGGGCGTAGCATTAGGGGAACAGAGGTAGCGACCACATCGGGGGCCCTTGGGCTATTGGGGCCCTGAAGGGCCCACCCTCAGCCACAGAATTAGCTCTTTATTTGTTCTGTGCTGATAATATTCACTTCTGTAGTTGCTTTGAATAGTAGTAACCATTAACAATCTGTTTCCCATCCCCTTCCTGCACCTCTGACACTGTGGTTGTCCTTGTTTGGTTTTGGTGCGCCGTATCAATTGTTCTGTATAGAATGCTTGGGGGGCCCCAATGTAAAACTTGCACCGGGGCCCACAGGTTTTTGGCTATGCCACTGGTTCTAAAATTTCTTTCTAGCGTTCTAAAAAGGTACAAAACAACGAAATTGATCGATTTTCTAGGTTTTCAATAAAAACTTGCTTTTTCCTCAGTAAAAAACTGGTTGCATGTGTTAAAAAAATGTAAATCCAATAGGATAGAAGATACAAAAATGTAAATATATATATAAAAAAAGTGAAAAAATGGATCAGATTTATCTGGTCAAAAAATGCCAAAACCAAGAAATGGAATCGTGTATGGCAATCTTTAGGCTGGACACATACCATATAATCTTGGTTGTTCAATCTTACTTCTTTTAAGATGAGAAATAATGTTTTCAATGTTTTTCAATTTGTTGCCCCTAATAGGACAGATTTTGGTAAGATTTTACGACATAAGAAAAAGTATTGTGGCCCATTCACACCTGAAGTGAGAGGTATATGGAGGCTGCCATATTTATTTCCGGTTAAGCAGTGCCAGTTGCCTGGCAGCCCTGCTGGTCTCTTTGGCTGCAGTAATGTCTGAATCACACACCTAAAACAAACATGCAGCTTATCCAGTTAAACTTCAGTCAAACACCTGATCGGCATATGCTTGTTTAGGGCTAAAATTATTAAAAGGGAATAAATATGGCATAGATCTCCATAGGTCTCATTTCAGGTGAGAGGAAGAATCCCATGCGAGTAGGCCGCAGCCGCAATGCTGGATTATTATGACTGACAACAGGAACCTTAAGCTCTATGATTCATTGGCATGGAGAGTGGCAGGCAAATTGGCAGCCCAGAGAGGTCAGGCAGAATGCAGGCATGTGTCAGGGGGCGGGGCAATTACTGCATACTGGAGACTGTGAGAATGGTACCACAACCATCATGGTGATGCAACCAGAATTGAGGGTCACAAATGGAAGAGGAGGTCATACAAAAACGACAGGACGGCAGCAGCAGCTCAAGAAATAAATAAAAATTGTTCCTACCAGTGACCGGAGGACCCCTTTAAATCATTTGAAACCGAATCTACTACAAATCTGTATCAAGAAATAAGGCAAGAAGGAAAAAAAAGGGAGTTCAAAAGTGCAGCTCTCGTCTCTTCGTTACAGCGGAGAGCGACGGCGTATCAGTTACTTTGCGTACTTTCAGCCCTTGAAAGTCGAGCGCCTCGCAAGCAGCCTTACTGAGAAATAAATAAATATATTTGCTAAGTTTGCAGAATTTTCCTCGGCGTGTGCGTTCGCTTCTCTGGGATACGGCTGGTGTGTAAGAAATAAACGCCGGGACATTAGCTGCTCAGTCAGAGAATGTGACCATTCTATCACGCACTCAAAGCGTAAAATGATGAAAAAGAGGAAAACATACACTTTCTTCAACAGAAGAAAAAACAAAAAAACAAACAAAACACTACTGCACCCAAAACGTACAATGGATAAGGTAGGAAAGTGTCACCCTCTCACGGCCACACGCTCAAACTGTCTTACTAAATACAGGTAGTCCCCGAGTTAACTAACAAGATAGGGACTGTAGGTTGGTTCATAACCTGAATTCTTTCTCAAGTTGGAACTCTGTGCCTTTTCAGCCCCCGTACTTCCTCTGTGCCTCCAGTGCCCTCCTCCCAGCCCCCGTACTTCCTCTGTGCCTCCAGTGCCCCCCTCTCAGCCCCTGTACTTCCTCTGTGCCTCCAGTGCCCCCCTCTCAGCCCCCGTACTTCCTCTGTGCCTCCAGTGCCCCCTCTCCGCCCCCGTACTTCCTCTGTGCCTCCAGTGCCCCCCTCTCAGCCCCCGTACTTCCTCTGTGCCTCCAGTGCCCCCCTCTCAGCCCCCGTACTTCCTCTGTGCCTCCAGTACCCCCCTCTCAGCTCCTGTACTTCCTCTGTGCCTCCAGTGCCCCCCTCTCAGCCCCCGTACTTCCTCTGTGCCTCCAGTGCCCCCCTCTCAGCCCCCGTTCTTCCTCTATGCCTCCAGTGTCCCCCTCTGTCACCTCTTTCCCACTGTTCCCTCAGCATCCCACTCTGTGCCACCTCTGCCTCCAGTTTGTCCCTCTGCCACCCATGTCCCTCTGTACCACCTCTGGCCCCCGTCCCCATCTTCTGTCTTAGTTATGATCGTAAAGTGCCAATTTCACGTACACACAATTTAATGTAAAATTTTGCAATTGCAACTCTACCCGATTACGTTTTTGAAATTGAATTGGTTTCTCGTAATCTATGCAAACTTCCAAAGGGTCCCGGCGCTGGATAACAGGTTTGCTTTAAAACTCATAAAATGTGTATGCAGAACTCAGAACTTGCTATATAGTATAGTGTACTGCAGCAAAATGTCCTTTTACCAAGTTTAGAGACCATTTTTTTTTAAATACATTTTCTCAAAAACCACACGGCCTTAGCATTTTTTTATTTTTAACTCATTCCCATTTTCAGAATGTTTGCATTGGCAGGTTGTTCATAAGTCGGACTTTCATAGGTTGCGGACTACCTGTCCTCATTTTTGAGGTCAGAAGGTTTTTCTAATATTCAATGGAATGAGTAAATCCAGTGGACCATTCTCACAAGAGACAGGAGAAGCCAGCACGAAATTAAAATATCAGTTCTGGGCAGAGTTTTCCTTTAAATTCTTCATAAAACTAACATTGATCCGAGAAATAATAGTAGGCTTCATCCCTGCAATCTTATAAACACAAACAAGGTAACTATATATAAGGGCTGGTTCACACTGCAAGAGCTTTTTCTAAATGCTTGTTATTTTAAAATCTCTTGCTAATGTAATGTAATGCTGAGGGTTTGTTCTCAATGTGATTTTATAAAAATCCCCCATAACATTGCATTAGCAGGAGCGTTTCAAATCACTAGTGGTACAAAAACTCTTGCAGTGTGAACCAGGCCTTCCATTTGGAAAGGGTTTCTGGCACGGATATGCAGGTACCAGTATAATCATGTGTGAATACTTGTGGAAACTTGACCGGGGACTTCTAATTCTGTTCTCTCCTCATTTCTCAGCTCAAATGCCCGCCCCCTCCAGCCAAGACCAACTACTGGTTAGCTGCTCAGATGCGCAAACTTCCTCTCCGCACTCCGCTGCTCTGATGATGTCACAGCATTCAAAAACCCCAATGAGGAGTGTTCAAAACCTTCTAACCAGAAAGTAATGGTGACATTGGCCTTCACTTGTCTCATTCTATGCACTGTAAGGTTATATTTTCTCTAGAAGCATGCAAATCCGCATGCTATTTTTGGACATGTAACCGCACGCATCAATTTTTTTACATGCAAATTCGCATTCTTAATCACTAATTTTTAGTTTTCCGTCTTTGACATACAGGAAAAATGCACACTACAACACGCAAACAAACCCCCACAAACGCGAAAATGCACATGATAACGGCATGAAGCGTCCAAAAAATTGTAGCACTGCTGTCCAGATTTTTTTCTGCATGTGAATCCTCGATATAATGGAAACAGGGCCGTTGAAATGCATTGCTATGTGCAGATAATGCACATGGCTTTGCATCTAGTGGAAACAGGTCCTAAGTAGTGGAGAATGTAGCCACTGGATAGCGTTCACCGGAGGGCACGCATTCCCCAGCAGATCAGTGGCTGGACCATTCGTAAAGTGCACAGCGCTGAGCACTGTTAAAACAGTGCAGGAGATTTGGGCGCAGCCTGCGCTACCATAGACCGTAATAGGAATTACGCTCAATGAGTAACTTCGGCGCCATCAGGAGACTGAGCTTAAGTTACTTTTAAAACACTGTAATTCGTCCGCCAGCAATAGCTGGAAGACGAATTACATCATTCCCCACTATCCATGGCGGCCTGGAGGGGTAATCGTGATTAGCAGGGATTTGTGCTGGAGCAGGGTAAGCTGTATATCGGTTATATCCTGCGCCCAAGTCTCCCGGCGGCTATTTCATACGTACTCCACAGCACAGCCTTCCCCGTGAAAGGGGGCTAAATCAAAGACATTTAGTGTACGCTATATTTCTAACTGTGCAAACATGACTTAGTCCATAAAATTCTTGCACCTTGTCCATCATTAAGGAGGCGATTTGTGAATGTTTTAATGTGCGGCCAGAATATTTCCCCCTCTCTCAGGTGTATCTGTGGTTAGCACCAAAGGTGTCGGCAGCAGAAACTCTGCATCGACTTCAAACATGATTATTTGCCCATTTCTTGTTTGCGCACAATGGCGCGTGTACACAGTGATGTTTACAGTACGGGCTGCCCTTGGCTGTTGGGTGTAAAATAAATTTGCTTGGATGCTCATTTATAACAGGATTAATAATAAACACGCTTAGGCTGTACCAAAACCATTGAGGCCTAACATGAGGGAGTCAAAAGGTGGCGTCCATTCCATGTTTTCGCCAAGTGTTTCCTGAGCTTTGGGGCTGAAAGAGGACAGTGAATAGATTGAGATACAGCCGTGCTGACCAACATGCCTCTGGGAATGCTCTGCGGGCGGTCATATGCCCACTGCAGGATTAGCAAGAATAACCCAAGGTGGGCAGGAAAGACAAACCACAAAGTAGGCTAACAGTGCCAGGCATTTCTCCACAGCACTGTGTGGCAACAATGCTATCTGTGCACAGGCAAGGAAACAAAGATTGTGCTGCACAGGATTACGTAATTTCATATATAGATTTTGCAGTGGTTGGCTCAACCTTGCTTGTGGGACAGAATCTTAAGACTATGGCAGTGTGCCATTTCTGTCGAAGCGCAAGCAGAAAACTGCTACTTTGCATGTGCGAAGCGCTGACAAGCCCATGTTGGTGGACTATCAGTACTCCCACCACTGGAAAGGGGCTGTGGGAAAGGATGAGGGAAGCCTCTTTAGGATCCAGAGGCTTTTCCCTCCCCAAGTAACCTCTAAAGGCACTTTTTTTTTTGTTACTGCAGGTTCACTTTAACTCCCATATCCCTCTCACTACACAGTCAGGGCTTTTTCACATGGCCAGCTGAACTGCACGCTCAGTGAGCAGTTCGGCCCAGTGCACACCGAGCGGTTTTAGCAGCCGCATCCGCCTGTGAAAACGCTTGGCTAATGTATTTCTATGGGATGGTGCACACCAGCGGTTTGAGGTTTTTAGCAAACCGCAAACGTACCTCCTGCTGCATGTTTGTGGTTTGCAGAAGCGTTTCTGCCTCAATGTAAAGTATAGGAAAAACGCAAACCGCTCTGGAAAACGCTAGATCAGAACGGTTTGCCAGGCGTTTTTGTTACAGGAGCTGTTCAGTAACATCTTTCACTGTAACAATATTTGTAATCTGCTACACAAAAACGCTCCCAAAAATGCTAGGCATGTTTAGAAAACCTCTCTAAACATGCCTAGAATCACTCTGAAATCAGCTCCAAAAACCTCTAGCGTTTTGAGGATATGCTAGCGGTTTTGGTGTGCACTGGGCCTTACTGAGCAGCAGAGAGCAGTTATCAAGCAGCAGCAAGCAGTTGTGAGATTGACAGGCTTTTCACTGCCTATCATCTACCTGTGCGAAAGGGCCATCACAGGGCAATCCCTTATATCTGGCATATCTGGGTAATAAGCACATTTAGTCTTTAAGAATGCCGCAAACAGGGAAGTAACTACAACTCATTGCCTGCCCCCCCCGCCCCCATCACAGTCTAAAGCCTAGTACACACATCCAATTTTGATTGGCCAAACATTGGCCAATTTTACCCATTTTTCCCATGTTGTAGAAGGGCCAACACATTTTCAATACTATGAACAGATTGTATAGGTAAGCTCTCATACTACAGGATAGAGGTAAAACTGGCCACTGATTGCCCAATAAAAATTGAAAGTGTGTATGCACCCTTAGGACCCATCTGTAAGGGATCATAAAAAGTATGGTCATCATGATCAGCCCCACCCTTAACGTGTGGCCACAACTATGCCCAATCTGGAGGAGGGCCTTCTTTGTTGAAGAAAAGGAGGATGGGGAAGAAGGCGGGGCTACCATAAACCCTGGGCCATCCTGCAGCTGCACCCCCTACAGTTATACCTCTGAATGGTGCAGGGCGTGGCTCCAAGCCAGTATATTCAGCAGTTTAGGATGCAATGGATGAAAAAGGCCCTTACTGCCACTATGAGGGTGGGCACCACAACATCTTACACGTTTGGTCACATTTAGTGACCTGACAAGTTCATTTTAAAAGAGAAGGTACGAAACGAAATTCCATGGTTAATTAAAAGAGAAATAAAAATAAAAAGAGGTTTGAAATGACGAGCATTAATATGAATTGGTGGCGGGGAAAGCTTTGGGTTATCAATCCGTTTCATTGTCCTTTCACATTCTCTCTAGAGGAAAAAAAAGAACTTGAGTATGATTTATACCATGCGCCCTTCCATTTTACAAAGTGATTTAAATTCATTGGACAATTTCAATTTCCAAGAGGTGAGAGCGGAACTCTCGGACATATGTGGAGACGCCTTATTTCAAGTTAATTGAAGGAAAGCCTAATTGTAAATTGCTTCCCATACTACTACTTAAACCACTCTGCCGCCATTCCACCGCTCAATTTAGTGCAGGCGTTTAAGAATTTGTATCATTTCCCAGATAACTGTCAAGAGATTCGTGGAAAACTATAATATTTTAAGGCATCTCTCATCTAGCAGAGAGAATCTTGTGAGATGAACCATGGTAATCAAATCGTAAAAACCTAACTAGCCCGTCATGTAGCAAGCTGTAAGTAAAAAATATTTCAATTTAAAGAGCAAACTGTATGTAAAATATTCCAGTCAGTGAAAACCATGAAAGAAGCAGTAAAAGCTGTACAGGGAGTGCGTCCTGCTTACCCAGGGTTACAATCTTGTTAAAAACAAAAAAACTGTACAGTATTTGGCTCCCCTACTACTTAAAGAGGAACATTAACAAAGGATTTAAAGAGACACTGAAGCGAAAAAAAAATGTATGATATAATGATTTGTATGTGTAGTACAGCTAACAAATAAAACATTAGGAGCAGATACACAAGTCTAATATTGTTTCCAGTACAGGAAGATTTATGAAACTCCAGTTATCTATGCAAAAAAAGCGATTGAGCTCCACGACTTTCAAAGTTGCAGAGAGCTCTGTCTTCTGAAGCTTGTTATCTCAACTGTCAGACAATGCATCTTCTTTTTCTCTCCAGAGGACAGTTCAAAAGTTCACTGGCCTGCTCTGTAAAATCATTTAGAATGCTGAGTAGTGTGTAAACGGCAAATATTAGAGAATAATGCAATGTTATAAAAAAAAACTATATAACTGAAAATAAAAACATGAGAATATTTTCTTTGCTACTAACGTTCTAGTAATTATCGGTACTACACAACAAATTCATATCATAATTTTTTTTCCCGCTTTAGTGTCTCTTTAACTTCATCCCCCTTTACCACGCAAAATCTTTACCTTATCCCAAATAGATCATCAGGGAGGTCTGTAGGGTGATATTGTAGTGAAACCCCTCCCACAGCGTGATGACAGGGCCTAGGCCCTGACTGTTTCCTATCTGTACACCTCAGTGAATTGTGGGGAAACCGCAGTTTTCCTAAATATAACCCAATGAGTTTTGAGATCTTACCCACTTTTCAAACGTTTGTACCTGCTGGAGATTTCAGATGTTATATGTAAAGCCTGGTACACAATTTCAATTTTTACTGACCACTGTTACCACCTCCTTGTAGTATGAGGTCTGCAACGTACCAAATAGAGCCAAGCTGACTGAGATAAAGATTTATTACAACAGAAACATTTCTGATTATATTGGAATACTTGCAATGCATGGTCAGGTTGTAGACTGCATAATAAACAGAGCAGTGGGTAAATTTAATTTTTATTTTATGGCTGACAATCCCACTTTAATATTACCGTTAATTTTAGGATTGCTTTAAAACTTACTAACTGCCATAATGCGTTGGTGATTACTTATCTACATATGTCAGCGTATGCCGGTATTAAAGCAAGAACCACACATGTAGCATGTTGCAAGTATACTCTGTATTAGTGCAGACTTCGCTTTATTTTCGTAAAAAAAATGTCAGGTTTGCTTTAAATTTCTGGCAGTTAAAGTGGATCCGAGATGAACTTTTACTCATTGCATAATTGTGTTCCTTTCCTATTGTTTATAGGGAATTCCTCAAGCCAAATACTTTTTTGTTTTTGTTTTAGGCTTCTTGCACACAGGGACGTTACAGGCGCACGTTAGTGCAGCATGTAACTCTCCCCCAACGCACAGCAATGTAACACAAGTGGGCTGTTCACACTGCCCACGTTGCGTTACATTGTAACGCAGCAAAGTGCTGCAGGCTGTGCGTTCTCCGCGGCTAAGCCGCGTTAGAGTGTTTGCACATGCTCAGTCATGTTGGGGAGGAGGGGAGAGCGGCCGGGCACATGGCTAATTAATATTCACTGCACTCAGTGACGTGCAGTGTTTACTTCCTGGAGCGGCCGCTCTGTGCGGCGATTGGCCGGGCGGGACCACGTGATGCCGCATACGTCCAAGAGTGCGCATCACGGACGCCAGAGTGAGCTGCACAACGCGGCTCACTCCGACGTCCACACCAGAGAGCACCAGGCGTTGCGTTAGGGGCACGTTATGTGCCCTATAACGTCCCCTAAACGCAACGTCCTGGTGTGTAACTAGCCTTAACACTCTAATTCCCTAAACTAAACAAGCCACGCCCACAGGTTTTCAGAGAGCCAAGGCACTTTCAGACAGTAGCAAGGGCTCATGGGAGCTCAGTTTGGGCAGGAGGAGGGGGAGGTATTACTAGCCAGAGATTTCAGAGGCAGAGGGGAGGAGGAGGGGGGATTAGGTTTTTTTGCTCAAGATGCAGATAAGCCTGCTTCTGTGTAATGTTTACAAACAACATGGCTGCTGTCATTGTATCACAGGAAGAAATAATCATATTCTATTAAAGCTGTTTGCAGCTAGATTTGCTGTGTAAACTATCTAAACTTTAGATAAGATATATAGACAAGTTACTTGTTATAGTTAGTTTTTCATCTCGGATCCGCTTTAAGAGCGCAAAGCAATAAAGATCTGGACACCTCTGTGCACTTGAAGAAAAAAAAATAAAAACCCAGAAATAATAAGTATGGTAAATAATTAAGGAAGATTATTACATGTTTGCCTAAGGGGCTATTTCAGAACAGCCCGGGTGTCTGTGCCAGAGTACAAATTCCTGCACAATAAAGAAAAAAAACTTGTCAGCTAACGCAGGAATGAGAATTGCAGCACTATCATCCCTCAACAGAAGAGAAGACAGAACAAAAACCTACATTTAAGCATTTCTGCAAGCGGAATTCTGAAAGTATTCTGCACTGTGGAGAAGGCAACAAGAGAAGCCGGGAGAACCAAAACTGGGCAAGAGGAGCAAGTGGAGTCCCACATGACACTGATATTAGAATGCTCAAAGCGACAACATAACGCACAGCACTGAAAAGTACCAAAACTTGATGAAAACTGTTAAAAGGAACCTAAAGCAAGAGGGATATGCAGGCTGCCATATTTACTTTTAACCAATGCATACTACCTGGCTGTCCTACTAATCCTCTGCCTTTAAAGAGAAACCGTAACCAAGAATTGAACTGCATCCCAATCAGTAGCTGATACTCCCTTTTACACGACAAATCTAATTCTTTTCGCAAATGGATCATCGGGGGGCTCTGTATGGCTGATATTGTGGTGAAACCCCTTCCACAGGAAACTGAGGACCATGGTCCTGGCAGTTTCCTGTCTGTGAACCTCGTTGCATTGTGGGAAATGGCTGTTTACAACTGCCAAAAAAGCAAGCAGCAGCTACATCCACTGACATCACCTGCCAGCAGTAAAATGTCACCATGTGATAAATGTCAGAATGTAAATCGGGGAGAGGAAATATTTTACAATGAGCAAACACTGACTAAATAATTTATACATTATTATTGTAAAAACGAAGCACTTTTTGATACATTATTTCACTATAATACTTTTAGCCATAGCCCCTGAACAAGCATGCAGATCAGGTGCTCTGACTGAAGTCTGACTGGATTAGCTGCATGCTTGATTCAGACACTATTGCAGCTAAAGAGATCAGCAGGATTGCCAGGCAACTGGTATTGTTTAAAACTAAATACATATGGAAGTCTTGCTTTAGGATCCCTTTAAGGCCCATACCCACTATGCGGTTTTTCAGCCGACCAGCAAGTTTCTGCGATCTACTGATGTGGGTACAGGTGTGAGATTACGCGAATGACGTTTGGCAATGCACGGCGACAACGACCCCAAAGTCTCCCGTACAAAGTACCATAATCGCTTGGAATTGGGCCAATCAAAATCAGCAAAAAGTGCAGTTGAAAAATTAAAGGGGAACTGAAGAGAGAGGTATATGGAGGCTGTCATGTTTATTTCCTTTTAGACAATACCAGTTGCCTGGCAGCCCTGCTGATCCTCTGCCTCTAATACTATTAGCCATAGCCCCTGAACAAGCATGCAGCAGATCAGGTGTTTCAGTGGTTCAGACTTATAAGTCTGATCTGACAAGACTAGCTGCATGCTTGTTTCTGGTTTTAATCAGATACTACTGCAGAGAAATAGACCAGCAGGGCTGCCAGGCAACTGGTATTGATTAAAAGGAAATAAACATGACAGCCTCCATATACCTCTCTCTTCAGTTCCCCTTTAAGTAGTATGTTTTAACCTTAAAATACAAAATAAGACTATGGGATTCTATGGTGCGGCACAAATGTGACATCACAAATGTGACATCACATGGTGGGCGGGATCGCTTTCTGGGCGGCCATTGGACACTGTGATACACATGCTAGATTTTCATCTAGCATGTGTACAGGTCTTTCGAGTTTTTAGAACATTAATGGTAGCCAGAAACTGGCTCATTAGTGATTTGTCGAAATAAAACCCAAAACCAAAATAAATATCAGCTAAGAAAGCTGCCATACTGTCAACATGACAGGTTCTCAAACACCACCTTAAAGAGACACTGAAGCGAAAAAAAATTACGATATAATGGATTTAATGGATTGGTTGTGTAGTATGGATAATTACTATAACATTAGTAGCAAAGAAAATATACCCATATTTTTATTTTCAGTTATATAGTGTTTTTATAACACTGCATCATTCTCCAATATTTGCAGTTTACACACTACTCAGCATTCTAAATGATTTTACAGAGCAGGCTAGTGAACTTTTGAACCCTTCTTTGCAGAGAAAAATAAATTACAATGACTGTTGAGATAATAAGATTCAGAAGACAGAGCTCTCTGCGACTTTGAAAGTCGTGGAGTTCAATGGCTCTTTTGCATAGAGAACAACTGGAGTTTAACTCTTCCTGTACTGGAAATAATATTAAACTTATGTCTCTGCTCCTAATGTTTTATTTCTTAGCTGTACTACACATACAAATCATAATATTTTTGTTTCGCTTCAGTGTCTCTTTAAATCAGAACATTTCACCAAGGAGCTTGCAGAGCAGTTTATGCTGCTCTCCAGCGCAGGGAGGGCGGAGGGCGCGATTCTCTCAGTCCGCTGCATTGCTGAATGTCATCTTCGGTTTTGCAGAGTCAACTGTTCATCTGTATCATCGAGGTTTTTTTTTTTTTTTTTTTTAATAATCTTGAGCACTTCGCCCGGATTTATGTGGATGTGAAGCTTTTTTCATGACAATAATCATCACTACAAAGGAAAGTGGGGGGTGCAGAGGTTCCCGCAGACAACTATTACGGCGGTTATGGGATGATTTACCGTGGATAGAGTCCGCTGAGGCTGTACACATCGCTCATCCCTGGATCTCTAGTCACATGAGCTGTTCCTGCTTACGCTGCTCACTGAAGAGGGTAAATGTGCATCTTCCAGAGCGTTGGCTATGGAAGAACTACAAGTCTCAGCAAGTCACAGTAGCCACCAGCTGAAACTAATAGCAAAGCCAGAAGCTGGCCCTTCAATGAAGGGACTGGTCCTCTTAGGGCTGGTTCACACGGGCTTCTGCTCAGCATCTTGTTCAAAAGCTGTGGCTTTTTTATTCCCCCAAGAATGCTAGCTTAGCTTTTAATGGCTTTCAGGAGAGCGTTGTGTTTTCTGGGCTTTTGCAGGAAGTATATGGAAAGGCTGGGCTTTTATGGGCTTTCTTTGGCTTTTATGGGCTTTCATTGGCCTTTGCTGGCATTCAAACGCCTTCTAGAAGCTGCATGTTGCTTTTGAGACAAGACGAGAGCTGGGATCAACTGCCAGGCTTTCATGAAAGCCTGCAAAAGCTTGTACTAAACGCTCCCATTCACTTGCATGGGAGGACGGGAGATCCCTACGTTATTTTTTAACCACTTCAGGATTCTGCGTACGCTTAAGTACGCCCCTGAATCCTGAAGTGGATTCCATGGAAACGGCCGCACGTATGAGCCGTTCCATGTCAGTTCACGGGGGGTGTCTCCGTGAACACCCTGCGAGCTGCCGATCGCGGCTCGCAGGGTAAATGTAAACACACGGTGAAAAGGTCTTCCCCGGTGTTTACATATATACGGCGCTGATGCGCAGCAGCGCCGTAGAGGAGATCGGCGATCCCCGGCCTCTGATTGGCCGGGGATCGCCGGCATCTGATAGGCTAAAGCCTATCCCATCAGGCGCAGGACGGAAATCCGTCCTGCGCCGCTCACAGGGGGAGGGAGAGGGCGGAAAGGGGAAGGAGGCCAGGAAGCGCTGCGGAGGGGGGCTTTGAAGAGCCCCCGCAAGCGCAAGCAGCCGGCGGCGATCAGACCCCCCCAGCAGGACATCCCCCTAGTGGGGAAAAAAGGGGGGGGGAAGTCTGATCGCCCAGGCTGCTAGCTGATCGGTGCTGCGGGCTGGAGAGCCCACGCAGCACCGATCAGCAAAAAACCATGTGGTACAGAAGTGGTTAAACACTGCATTTAATGCCAGCAAAATGTCTTTGTAAGGGCTGGTTCAGACGGACGCTTGCGGAGCGTTTACCGCCAGCGTTCGGGGCTTGGCGTTAAACGCTCCCATTCAAGTGAATGGGAGCGTTTGTACCAAGCTTTCACGCGCGTTTACACGAACGCGGCGTTCGGGTCCCGATTTTCCCTGGCGTTCAAGGAGCCCCTGGAAGCTACATGTAGCTTCCAGGGGCGGTCAACAGTGACGGGTAATGTCCCTCTAGGGGAAGAAAAACGCTGATCGCATCCGAACGTAACGCAAACGCAGCTGAAAGCCCGAACGCATCGCCTCCGCGACGCCAACAAACGCGACGCCTCCGAACGTCCGTCTGAACCAGCCCTAAAGCAGCTAAGGGCGTTTGCCCCGCGTTTACCGCCGGTGTTCGGGACTCTGCGTTAAACACTCCCAATCAAGTGAATGGGAGCGTTTCTACCAGGCTTTTACCGGCGTTTGCGCGAACGCAGCGTTCGGGTCCTGTTTTTCCCTGGCGTTTAAGGCAAGCCTGGACACTACATGTAGCGTTCTGAGGCGGTTAACTGCCACAGGTAATGTTCCCTAGGGGGAAAAAAAAACGCCGACCGCATCAGAAAGCTACGGAAGGCCGCTGAAAGCACGAACGCGTTGCCGCCACAATGCCAAACGCGACGCCACAGAAAGCCAAGCAGACAGTGTGAACCAGTGTTTTTTTTATAATATGGCAAAACATTTTTTTTTAACAAAGTTTCACAACGCACACCACCGGCAGCGACAGCTCGTTTTTGAACGACCGCAATTCGGCCAGATGGATCGGGGAATGAACGTTTGACGGCGGCGTTCCCCCATCCATCTGGCGTTAGTACTTGGTTTCAGACTAAAATTAGAGCATCTGATCTGCATGCTTGTTCAAGGTCTTAGAGGCTGAGGCTCAGGACAGCCGGGCAATCTGCATTGTTTAAAATGGCCCTTAACTCTTGCACAGGAAAGAAGGAAAAACAAGAGAGAAATACACCCTGTATGTATTTAGAGAGTGTAGCCTGTCTAATTCCCCCTCATCTGTGACTAACCACCACTGTAATTTGATATCTCAGCTGTGTCAGCTCAGGAATCTCCTTTGCCACAGCAGAGCTGCTAATCTGTAAACACAAGATGATAACGATAAGTCTGCTTCAATGGAAGCAGGAAGTAGACACACTGCAGATTTATTGCAGGATTTGTATCAGCTGTAACATATTAATGTTTTTCTGTAAAGGTTATTATGCTGCTGCGTATGTTTTAGAGTAGAGAGGAAGTTCTGAGTTCAGGTCCGCTTTAAAGCGGGGTTGCCACCATAAAAATCAAATTTCAACAGCAACTGGTCTGAGTGTATTAAGTGATAAAGATGCGAATCCTGCATTCAAAACTTTTTGTGCGGTTATGATTTGGAGTTATCACATACCTTCGGAGCACTGGCCCTTTAGTAGTCAGTGCCAAACAGTTGCATGCTGGGGGTTCTTTTTATTGCTTCTTTTTCATTTATTTCCCTGCCTAGCTGCTTATCTGAAACCTGATCCCCTGCTCACTTGTGTTTACAAGCAAGGCTGAGGTGACTCAGCAACTGGATGAGAAAAGAAAAAAAAAAGTAAAGGGCAGAAATGACATCAGGATTCAGCCTAAACTGTGGGCAAAAGACATGGCCCCCACCAGGAACAGAATTCTCGTCATTTACTATATAACATTCACTGAAATCAAA
The DNA here is from genome assembly GCF_040937935.1 of Hyperolius riggenbachi. NCBI lineage: Eukaryota > Metazoa > Chordata > Amphibia > Anura > Hyperoliidae > Hyperolius > Hyperolius riggenbachi. Next base: position 59,303,019 of record NC_090651.1, read on the forward strand.
ACGTGGACAGTACAATACATGTGTTATGTAAGTAGATCAAGTATTTATCTACCTATACATGTGTTTTTTTTCCCTGGCATAGTATGGCTAATCCTACTGCTTTAAAAGGAAATAAATATGGCAGCCTCCATATCTCTCTCACTTTAGTTGTCCTTTCATCATCTTTACTAGGTAGACTAGACTTTTTTTTAATGTAAAGCCTCTGCACTTCCTACTCGTCCCCGCAGCTCCCATGGCAGCTTTTTCGGAGGAAGTGGTGGTTCCCCTTTAAGTGCGGCCGGCTTAGGTCACGGCAGGAGACACGAGACCCCTGAGTGGACTCCCAGTCACATCTCACAATAAGGAAAGTCAGTCTCCTGTATTTACACAGCCAGCATTGTCCCCCGTCTGCCAGTCAGCTCGCTTCTACTCTACCAACCCAAGCACTTTTCTTGAATGGAAAAAAGTCTGTAAGCCCTCCATGCTCCAACAAGGCCGGCAAGGAACATAAAAGCCCCATTCAGCTGTCTCCGCTCCCCCTCCCCCCACCAAGGACATTTAATTGGATAATTGCTCCATAAAATCTTCCCAAGTGCATAACTGATAAAGAAATTAGCTTTGAGTGAGGAAGAAAAAAAAAAAATCTTGCCGCTGAAAAGAGCTTGAGGTTGGTTCATTAAAATGTTTGTTCAATCCATATTTCATTTGCACACATGGTATGAGTTATAGGGCATTCCAGTGTGCACAGAGGATTGGATACTGTTGTGGTTTCATTCGGTGTTGTACTTGCAGTGAGCCGGGGGAGGGTGATACAGGCCCGCCTGCAGCAGGGGAGTCTGGGACACCTTACATATAGCAAGGTGCAAAAGGGCGTAATCCCAATCAACCAATCACGGATCAGCTTTTACTGTCCTGAGTCCTACAAACAGATGGTCAGTTTAGGGCATGTTGCATATCACAGATTTTACTTATTAAAAGTAAAACTATATTCTAAATTTGGGGCCTGTTTCTACTAAGTGTGAATTCGCAATGTGGATATTCGCATTGAAACTGTAACCAATCCATGTCAATGGAGTCATTTCCAATGAATGCAAATTTGCCATAGCGGTGCGATGCAGAAAAAATATGAATTGCATGCTGCAGATTTCTGCATACGTTTCCCTAACAATGATTGATAGCCACATCCAGGTTAACATTGGCAGAAGCAAGGCGGAAATCTGCATTCAGAAAAATGGATACAATATGCAACATGCAAATGGAAATAGGCCCTTAACTTGGTGTAAATTGGGGTTTATTTTTTTTAGTACACTTTAGTTCATTTTTGTTGCCGATTACAAATGCAAATTGCTCCAAGGTGTGCACAGTGAAAGACAAGCCTTTATGTTCACAGAGTCCCAAACTGCAGTAAAGTCTGGTACACACTTTCAATTTTGATTGGCCAATCCCTGACCAACTTTACTACCTCTGTGCAATCGGACAGAAGTGTAAACAAACTTTTAAAGCCCCACTCCAGATGCAAATGTTTTCCTAGTCCAGACTAGCCAGAAAGCTACAGAGCCTGTGTTTATCCGTGTAATGGTGCCGTAATTAGCACATTTTAAGGCAAGTGCAAAAACACACGTTTACTTCATCATTGTTACAAGTTACTTCATATATACGTCAAAAGAAAAACGAAAAACACGATAAAAGTCAAAAAAATAGACAAGAGCGCCAACCTCCCCCCTCCCTTGGGGTCCTTGATTGGGGAAAACAGGAAGTCCCCAGCATAATCCATTTGCGCAAATAGAATTTTTTTTTTGCCATTTTCCTATAGCAATACATGCATTTTAGAAGTTTGCTTTGCCAGTGCACAGCAATTGGCAATTATGTGCATGCCCAGTAACACTGACATGGCAGAACTGTTTCTTTAGGGCCTGGTATGTTTCTCTATCTTGCAAATTAAGAATTGTTTTCAAAGACCACAATCACAAAATAATTGTAAAATATACAATACATGTAAACATACAAATAAGAATTTTTCCACCTGAGTAAGATGAGCCATAAATCACTTTTCTGCTATGTTGCTGTCGCTTACAGTAGGTAGTAGAAATATGACAAAACCAACAGGTTTTGGGCTAGTCCATCTCTCAGCATGACCTTTATTCTTTATAAAGAAACTCTCTAAAATGGATTCACACAAATATGCTGGCTGGCCAGCCACCCTGCTTGCTGCATACTTTTTTGGCAGTTGGACGGAGCAACTGCCATTCACGAAGTATGAAAATAAAGAAAACCCTGAATACCCCCCCAGGAGGAAATGGGCTAGTCCAAAACGTGTTGGTTCTGTCAGATTTCTACTACCTACTGTAAGTGACAGCAACGTAGGAGAGAATACATTTATAGCCAATTTTCCTCTGGAAGAAACATACTTCTCATCTGTATATGTTTAATTGTATTTTAAATGTTAACACTTTTGAGATAGTGGTCCTTTAAGCAGAAAGTTTAGGGGAAAGGTTGTTGTAGAAGAGTGTGAACAGACAAATTATTCCACAAGCCCAGCCTCCACTATTTTGCACCCACAGGTAGACATATTCTCTCCTGTGAGGTTTATATGGCCGTATAAGTGCATCTTATTGAGCCACGAGGCAGAAAGACATCGGGATAAAAGCGGTAATACAGATGTAACGTGCTGCAAGTGAAAATGCAGAAGGCTGTAATAAATAGCCAGTACACCATGAATAATGGGACTTACCTTTATTAGCTAGGTTAAGTAAAGCGCACTATAATTCTCTCTCCCTCGCCGTCTTCTGGTTAATGAAATCTGTCATGGGTCCCTGCCTTTCTTTTACATTAATTAAAACAGAGGAGGGTTTTTTTTGGTATATTACAGGAAATTGTGCAAATGAACAGACTGTGGAATGAGGCAATAAGGATTATATACTTCCAGTGATTGGAACCATTAACGGGCAGAGTCAGGGACGACTATGGAGTCTCTTCAATAATCAGGTGCTCCATCATGGCACTATGAGGAATGAGTACCTGCTCCGGCAAGTGCAAGGCATGATGTCATGCTGCTTAAAGAGAACCAGTCACAAATAAGTAACCAGAAACTATTTTTCTTGGTCCGTCTTTAGAAGCAACGTTTCCTAAAAAGTTCACACGACGGTCATCTGTACCCTCTTGTGGCAGTCCAGGCAACTCCGCCAGTCTTTTAGTGGACAAAACTAAGGTCTCTTTTCCATGGGCGGCTGAACTGCTTGTTTGTGGAGCAGTTCAGCCTCCCAGCTGACCATCCAATCTCGTGGACGCAATCGATGTGTGGAAGCAGCTGAAATTGGGCATAGTCACACCATGAGGAAACATGTGAAACACCCAACACTTTACAACACACAATTTTACAGAAAAGGCTGCCACCACCTCTTTTATTCATGAAAAGAGGAACCAAATATCTAATTTGAACGAAGAAGAAAAGGTTAACATAACCTATTATTGACTCCATACAATCTTCTGGGTAGCACATCTTCAGAGGCAAGGATTTGTTCTGTGGTATTCAAATCCGGTGTATAGCAGAAAATGGTTTTTCGTTCTATTAAATTTATGTAATACTAGGGACATTAGCCCGTTTAATAACAGCACTAGGTCTGTCACTGCCGCCACCTGTCAGTGTGCCTGTGTAGAATACTCCAGGTAAAGTGAGCGCTAGCGGCGCAGGCGCAGAAGATCATGACCTGGCGAAGTCAGCATCTCCAACGGAGGGGATCCCGGGACACCGGAGCTACGGCGAGAGACAGATTGGCTGCCAGGGGCTGGAGGAAGTCCCAGGTAAGTAGATCTAATTTTTATATCCTCAGACGTATCCTTTAAGAGTTTCTTTAAAATGGAAGCCAGCCTCAGGAGAACTCTTGCTTACTGCAGGTTCCTTCAATAAAAACGGAGAACTGAGACTCGATTTCTTGTTATTTTATACAGCTCTGCTTTGAGGGCGGAACTCAGGGTTGGCCCCTGTGCTAGCGATAAGGAGACCCCTGACTTTTGGAGGGAGAAACGAATATAAATGTATGACTTGTCCATATTTCGGGCATCACTCATCACCCGCATACACTAATGGCATATTCATGATCCATGAATAACTTGGGTACTAATCATGCATATTGTAGGGCATTCCATTACAGAGAGGTTTAATAACAAGGTTGCTTCTTATGTCAGCCCCATAAAAGAGATATGCCAATGTTTGGCAGGACGGGAGCAATTCAGCTAGATCTTTTTCATACCGATCAAAGGTACACCATCTCTTAAAAAAAGACAAAGTAAGAGAAGTACATTTATTTTAAATGTGTTCAGAGCTAACGTTTGATGTCTCTGCTCTTTTAGGGATGCTCTGCCGTTTAAAGAGACACTGAAGCGGAAAAAAAATGATGATATTGTGTAGTACGGATAATTAGTAGAACATTAGTAGCAAAGAAAATATTCTCATTTTTTATTTTCCGTTATATAGTGTTTTTTTTAATAACATTGCATCATTCTCTAATATTTGCAGTTTACACACTGCTCAGCATTCTAAATGATTTTACAGAGCAGGCTAGTGAACTTTTGACCTGTCCTCTGAAGGAAAAAAACAACAATACAGTTATGCTAGGTAGAAACCGAGATTTTCTGGCAGATTTACTGTCAGATTGATTATTTCCAACATGTTCGATCGATTTCTGAGCATTTTCCGATCGATTTTCTACTGAAGTGAATGGAAACCGGTCGGAAATCAAACGGAAACCAGTCGGAAATCGATCGGAAAATTTTCAAAAATAGATTGGAAATCAGACCGGCCATGTTGAAAATAATCAATATGACAGTAAATCTTCCAGAAAATCTCATAGTGTGTACCTGGCATTAGAGACACTTGAAATAATAAGCTTCAGAAGACAGAGCTCTTTGCGACTTTGAAAGTCGTGGAGCTCAATGGCTCTTTTGTATAGATGACAACTGGGAGTTTCTTAACTCTTCCTGTACTGGAAACAATATTAGACTTAAGCAGCGTACACACGCCGGACTGTTGCCTCCCGCTGGGTGGGCGTGCCAGCGACAGTCCGGCGTGTGTACGCTCTGTCGTCAGACTGATACGGCTGTTTCTGAGCGATCCGCCCGGCGTGTGTACGGACCTTTAGGTTTCTGCTCCTAATGTTTTATTTCTTAGCTGTACTACGCATACAAATAATTATATCTTTTCTTTGCTTCAATGTCTCTAATTACACCAAATAGCCCTTTTGACGTGTGTTCACACCTAGTTGTAAGCTTCCTGGGTGGGCGGATGCTTTGTGCTTCCTCACAGGCAATAGGAAGCACTTATAGGGGTGGTTAATGCCTAATCCTACTCCCTCCCCCCCCCCCCCAATGGGGGTGCCTAAGTGTTGTGTTTGGGTACTGCATTGCACAGCTGTGCCAACATGCAGCTGTCACCTATCCATCTATAAGACATCTACAATGGCTGGTTTCCTGTTCAGACAGCGAGGTCTTGCAACTCCTCCCCATTTACTTCCTGTGAACTAAAAAGTGTTGTAACTGACAAGTTCCTGCCCATGACCGATGCATAAAACTGCACAGAACTGAGTTTGGATGAGGTGGGCGTTGGAAATAGTTTGCACGTTTGTTTCCTTCGCTGTAGAGCTCATGCTCCACCCTTATCACTGTCTCCAAGACCTCCCTTTTCCCCCACTTTCAGCTACACGTCTGTTTCTAATAATGCTGAGAAGAGGTCATGTTGATATTGTGCAGCCAAGGAAGGGAGATGTAATCACATTAATGGACTACATCTCAGTGCATGCATTTTGGCTGCAGAGTCCACCCAACATCACCACAGCCACACTGCATTGGCTGAGGCAGATTAGGATTTCCAAGTCACACTGCTCAGACCCCTTTAAGGCTCAATTCCAGACATTTTTCGTTCGTTGTGGATTGACGGACAGACAGACAGATGTTAGGCTTTAATCTCGTGAAACTAATTATCAATGATCACCCAACAAGCTCCTGTAAAAACCACAAAAAGGTTGTGTTCTCTGCAAGACTGTTAGAATCTCTGAGATTAGAAATAGCATGTGTAACCATGCCCTTAAGGCCTGATTTTTCCCTGAATCCCAGGGGGAGAACGGGACACTGATTCCTCCTGCCTTGCTGGGCCGCAGCCAAACTCTTCCCAGGACCTGTGTTCCTGAAGGGGGTGGGGGGGCTGCTAGTGAAAGAAAGCCTTGCACTAATCATCCACAGGGCCTTCATTCTGACATTTCCCACAGTTTCTTTGAGACCCGAATGTTGCTGTGTCAGCTCTCCGGCCCGGATCCTGCGCACACATTGTTTGAACACGCTTGCAGGGGAAAAAAATCCTTTTTCTTCTTGTTATTTGATTACGGCCATTTTGAAGGTACAAAGGACCAAGTAAAAAATGTAATAAAGTTCGACATGCTTAAAGTGGAACTCTAACTGCGACATCATTTTGCAATCTTAATCAAAACAGCAATACCCAAAACAAAATGGATACCTTAAGGCAGAACTAAGTAAATGAAAGGAAACCGGAGATGAAGTAAACAAACATTTATGCTTACCTGAGGCTTCCTTCTGCCCCCTGTAGGCCATGGGCTGCCTTGCCATCCTCCCGGGCTGCTCCGACGCTTAACTAACTGCACAGGTCATTACAGCCAATCACTGCATTCTCACAGAGTGGAGTGGTTGACCCCAATGACCAAGGGATGATCCTGCCCGCGAGATCGTCTTTCTCCTGTCACAATGAAGGAGCGGCAGTGATCGGCAGTACCCTCAGCCTGTGTTTAAAAGATGCTATGTATTTATAACAACTTGGTTGCAAATCATCTCCTACCTGGCCTCCTACATGCGCTTCCGCTCCCACGGAGGGAGACTGATGCAGTAGCCGTGAGAAGTGGTGCCCCCAGTCCCATTGACAGCTAATCTGAAAGCTAGCTTCCTGCACACCAGCCGCTCCTACGGAGGTTGAGTGATAGGGCAGCAGACCAAGGGGGACACAATAATGATACAGGAAGGACAGGGGGACAGAGGTGGACAAGGGAGGAACTGGGAGGAACAGAGGTGGACACAGGGACAGAGGTGGACAGGGGGAAGGACAGAGGTGGACACGGGAAGGACAGAGGGGGACATGGGGAGGACAGAGAAGGGCAGAGGTGGACACGGAAAGGACAAAGGGGGACATGCAAAGGACAGAGAGGGGCAGAGGTGGACACAGGAGGAACAGAGGTGGACATGGGAAGGACAGGGGGACAGAGGTGGACACAGGAGGACATTTGAAGGACAGAGAGGGGCAGAGGTGGACACAGGGGGACATGGGAAGGACTCAGGGGACATAGGAAGGACAGAGAGGGGCAGAGGTGGACACAGGAGGAATAGAGGTGGACATGGGAACGACAGGGGGACAGAGGTGGACACAGGAGGACATGGAAAGGACAGAGAGGGGCAGAGGTGGACACAGGGGGACATGGGAAGGACAGAGGTGGACATGGGAAGGACAGAGGTGGACATGGGAAGGACACAGGGCGACATGGGAAGGACACAGGGGCAGAGGTGGACATGGGAAGGACAGAGAGGGGCAGAGGTGGACATGGGAAGGACAGAGGAGGACACAGGAGGAACAGAGGTGGACATGGGGACATGGGAAGGACAGAGAGGGGCAGAGGTGGACACAGGAGGAACAGAGGTGGACACGGGAAGGACAGAGGGGGGATACAAAATGTACAAGAGGGACACAAGAGGTACAAGGGAGACAATAATTGGGGTTATTGGGAGGAGAAGATGAGCAAGACGCTTCTGTACCGTGAACGCACAAGGTTCAAATGTTTTTTCCTGGTATTTCTCTTCTAAAACCTATGTGCGTCTTATGGTCCAGAACGTCCTATGGTCCGAAAAATACGCCAATCCCCCCACATTTGTGACTAATCACAACTGTAATGTGATTTCTCAGCTGTGCCAGATGGCTGCCTCAGCAGAGCAGCCAATTTGTAAACACAGGATGTTAACCCTATGTCTGCTTGAATGCAGGAAGCAGACACACTGCAGATTTATTGCAGGATTTGTATCAACTGTAACAAAGAAATGTTTTACTTTAAAATGCTATTCTGCTGTTGCTTATCATTTAGAGCAGGGAGGAAGTTCTGAGTTCAGGATCGCTTTAACAGGAAGAGAAGCTAAAGGATGCAGCCAGCAGTACATTCAATATATTTATAGCAAATATGTACAGATACGCAAAACTTAGTAAAAAAAAAAAAAATATATGTGTACGACCGCCTAACGCCCATAGGCCTTTCCATGCCAGTTCACGGAGGCTGTCTCCGTGAACAGCCGGAGAGCCGCCGATCGCGGCTTGCCAGCGAACTGTAGACAGGCGGGGAAGAAATACTTGCTGTTTACATCACACGGCGCTGCTGCGCAGCAGCGCCGTGACGTAGATCGGCGATCCCCGGCCTCTGATTGGCCGGGGATCGCCGGCATATGATAGGCTGAAGCCTATCCTTCAATGCGCAGGACGGAAATCCGTCCTGCGCAGCCCATGGAGGGAGAGGGAGGTAAGGGGAAGGAGGGAGCGCCGAAAACGCTGCGGAGGGGGGCTTTGAAGAGCCCCCCCGCAGATCACAAACAGCCGGCGGCGATCAGACCCCCCCAGCAGGACATCCCCCTAGTGGGGAAAAAGGGGGGGGGGGGAAGTCTGATCGCCAAGGCTCACTCCTGATCGGTGCTGCGGGCTGGAGAACCCACGCAGCACCGATCACTGCAGAAAGCCCTGGCCCTTAAGTGGTTAAAAAAGGATGCTAAGAAGGATTTTTAACTGAATAAAATCTAATTCACATCGGCATAAAAAAAATGGACCGGATTTACTGAACAGACCGCAAGTTTGGGAAGGTTGTAATAACGGAACAATTGATCCATTCATTGTGAACTAGGACTAAATAAAGTTAAAAAAACAAAACCAAAACAAACAAAAAAACCCCATGCTTTTTCTGAGGTTAGTCCGCCTCAGAAAGTTGTAAAAGCTAGAAGTATTCCTTTCAAATAAAACAACTGGACACACGCACAAGGTTTGCTTTAAATGTGGTGGGGGGGGGGGGAAATCACGGAATCAAAGAGGATGATGTCAGGTTCTTCCCTGCAGATAAGCAGCCAGTGTTGATATTTATCCGAACATCAAACAAGTCATTATGAGGCGGGTAATAACAGCTGAGACTCTGGGCAGGATACAGCTGGACAGGAATCCAGCAAGAACAAAGCGCCAGGACAGACACAGGAAAGCAGCACAATGCTCGGCGATAAATCCGCACACACAGCTCCCAGCACACTATCCCTTCCACCCATTAATAAAGCCCAAATATCTAGGCAACGGTGTTTTCCTAGACCTTCATACACATTTAGTGGCAAGCTTTTGCTTTATTCTGTGTAGATGTGAAATAAATCCTTGTACAGAGATCTACACATCGGCCACTTCCTGTGCCACAGACTGTCATTGGTATAGGATGCATTCACCTCAGACAAAATCAGTCTGAGCCCCACCCCATTTGGATGTCTGAACTCAGGATGGTGCAACCCAAACTGCAGGGGAAACCACCCAAAACCTGAAAATATTCTCTAACACAGCTGTGTCTAATTAGACAGGATGTATAAGTGCAGAAACTTCATTTGGGTGGGACGGCAAATCACAGAGCACGCCCAGCAAAATGATAATACCGTGTGGTCTCCACATTCACACCTTCTCCATAGGTGACCCCTGGTGGCCAGAAGGTCCACCTCACAGTGCAAGTCAAGTGCAGTCATCATGACTCCAACCACCCATAACATGTGAGGGCAACATCATAAACTGCTTAAAGTGCCCATAAATGATACAATCTAATGAACCAACCGCTGTATAATCGATCAGATACTATTAAGGGTGCTGACTGACAACACAGGATTGTTCAATCCATCGTTCCATTAATTCAAATTTTGGAACGATTCTCTTAGTCTGGTCAGATTGCTTATGGTTTTTCCCTCCTCGAGGGCCCAAACAATAGTTTCCGATCAATCACATTGATCAGATTTGAGAAATTGGACAACTGAAGTGAGAAGAATATAGAGGCTGTCATATTTATTTCCTTTTAAGCCATACCAGGTGCCTGGCAGTCCCTGCTGATCTATTTGGCTGCTGCAGTGTCTGAATAACCCCAGAAACAAGCATGTGACTAATCTTGTCAGATTTGACAATTTCAGAAGCACCTGATATGCTGCATGCTTGTTCAGGGTCTATGGCTGAAAGTATCAGAGGCAGAGGATCAGCAAGGTAGCCAGGCAATATGTATTTGAAATGAAATAAATATGGCAGCCTCCATATCCCTCTGTCTTCAGTTGTCCTTTAATAGCATTTTAAAGAGAACCAGAGATGAAGCACCCTCTTGTATTTTACCTTATACATCAGTGGGAACATGACAGTAAACACCTAATCTGCTCTTTGTATCATTGTTCTCTGTTTAATCTGACTTATCACCTCTGATAAGAATCCCGGACTGAGCACTCAGTCTAGCTTTGCTACGGAAAGATTATAGCCAGGTCTGTCTTCTCTGGTGTCTTTTCAAGTCCAAGCCTGCCCCCTTGTGGCTCTGCTATAATGACTCAGCTATAATGATCCCTGCAAAGCCAGACTGAATGCTCAGTCCGGGAATCTTATCACAGCTGTTTACAGACACTTTTAGCAGTGAGGATGAAACAGAGAGCATGGTAAGTGTTTTCTCTAATGTTCTTACTGATATATATGGTAAAATACATAAGGGTGCTTCGTCTCTGGTTCCCTTTAAGAGTAAGAAATTGGGAGTCCTCTGTGGCTCTGGGCTCCCTTGTGGCAAATTTAGTTCTCACATGATCTATGCCACCCTCAATACCCCTCATGGCTGGATGGTGTAATGGTTAAGGGCTCTGCCTCTGACACAGGAGGCCAGGGTTTGAATCTCGGCTCTGCCTGTTCAATAAGCCAGCACCTATTCAGTAGGAGACCTTAGGCAAGTCTCCCTAACACTGCTACTGCCTATAGAGCGCGTCCCAGTGGCTGCAGCTCTGGCGCTTTGAGTCCGCCAGGAGAAAAGCGGAATATAAATGTTATTTGTCTTGTCTTGTCTCATTAGTTGCTGCTGTCCCCCCTGGAAAACTATTTACTTTTTATGACATTAAACTATAAGTATTCGTGCAGCACTGATAGTTAACAAGTTTTTTTATGTTTTTAAATGAAAATAGATTTTTTTCTTTGCGAGAAAACTAATAGAATAAAAAGTAATCATAAAATAGAATCTTCATCGAAATAAAATAGGCAAATAAACAAACACAAAAATATCTTCAAAAATCTGCCATACACTGCACCCACCACCCACTGATGTGCAGTTTTGTTGTCATGCAGGACGAGGCTGCAGAAGGCCCAGCTGAGACAGAGTGTACTAGACGCCTCCTCCATCTTGGCTCTGAGCTCAGCCTCTCACCTATCCTGGCAGAAGCCGCTGGGCTGGCTGTGAAGAAAGCCACAATGTGGAGAGGAAAGCCTGCGAAAGAATGAAAATAGAAAGTGTCGAGGACTTTGGCAGAAGGACACCAAGTAAAATAGAGTGAGGGTGACTCATTCTGGCAGTGAAACCACCTCAACCCCTTCAAAGGCTTTGGCAAGTGGCCTCCGAGGACAGCCCTTGCCTTTGCCAAGCCACGAAATACCACAATTATTATCAGAGTACTCATCAGCAAAGCACATTTTAGTAAACGGTCTTGCTGGCACAGGGATTAAAGATGCCATTCACTAATAAGGGGGGGGGGGAGGGGGGAGAAACAGCTGTTTGGGGTGTCCAACACATGACAAAAACACAAGGATTGGAGCTCTTGTCCCTTACAGTCAACTGTCTCCGTTTATTTGTCTTGTCATCAGTTTGAGCATTCTCAGGACAAATTGTGATGTAACTTGTCCACAATTTACTAAAGCAAAATAAATATTTACAGCTGCTGGCATACAGCTGTAGCGGCCATCTTGTTTATGAGCCAAAGACCACAGTAACGCAGTGTGCACATTTTCTGGGAAATGTGTGGATGTGGCCGAGGCCTAGTTGTACCTCGTGCCTCTGCTGGAACCTACTGACATAACGATGACTGCGTAGCAACAATATGTGCAAAAATGTATTTTATGATGACTAAACTCGGGTTATTATTGCTCTCATTTTTTGTGTGCGTTTTAATGAATTTACTGGTGCAAGAGAGAATTAGGTATGAGAAAGGGGAAAAGATACTGAGGAAGTTAGGCAGCAGGAAGTGGTTGATAATGAGGGTGGGGATTAGGATAAGGAGGCAACAAGGTGTTAATCTTAGCTGAGGTTAGGTGTTAATGTTTGGTTTAGGCATTAGGAGGGGGTTAAGGTTAGAAGAGCAGGTTATTAGGCATTAAAAAAGGGGTAACATTAAAGGCCCATACACACGTCGGATTTCCGCGAACGACGGGTCGTTTGAACGGCCCGTCGTTCGCCCGCTTAATCGGGCGTGTACAGACTGTCGTTCGCTTGATAAGAGTGAGTTTGAGCGATCCGCCCGGCGAAATCGAGCCGTGTAGTCCCAGCATTAGACATCAAGAAGGGAAGGGTGTTGGGGTTAGGCATCAGGGGGATAGTTTTGGTGAGTATACTGGGGTAAACATTAGGAGTCTGAAAGGAGATTTACTGATAAAATGATGGACTAGGATAAGGTGATCTTTGGGGGAGTTGGTTTGACAGTTGGGGTCCTCCTGTAATAGCGGACAACAGTTTACAACTCTCTCCTGGGTCATATCCGACCGCAGATGAAAGACTAGTAAATTGGTTATTCTGAGATCTCATCTAATGGCGTGATTGCTGAGGTGGCTACTAGAGACCAGCTCTGCCGAGAATCTTGTGTGTATGCAGCGTCTGCCAACCGTTTCTGAAGCAACGGTAAGTTTCTTAATGTATTGTTCTCCCTTTTAACTCTCCTGCTCCGTCGTGCGCCGCTCGCCGTCCCTCCGGCTCCCTACATAGTGACGGGACATGTCTCTAGCCCATAGGCTAGGGACACACCTGTACAGAATCAGCCCCGAACTGCTGGGCGACACTCGCAGGTGTGTAATTGGTACAAGTTCTCAGGATCATTTTAGATTGCGATCAGAAAACCCAATCTGCTCTTCCTGTGACGTATCGCGTTATATCGGCTTGTGAAGCCCCCGATCCCCCCATATTGCTGGATGCCTCCGTCCTGCAGAGCTACATTTCCTATTCATGGAATGAAGAGCACTTTTTTTTTTAATACTGAAAATAATAATGTGATTTGGTAGTGCTGCTATTTGACCTATTGATCCACAAGAAGTGAGATTCCAGTGATAGGTCTGCTATAACTGCTCTGTGCCCTGCCACATTCCTGCAACCTGTTCTGACGGGAACTGCAATATCGCTTATGTAACTGGCACAAGCCCATCTGTTCATGTAACCTCCAAATGCCCTGACTGTGACATCGCAGAATGGGATTTGGAGAAAGCCAATTGTTAGTGGAGGAGAATTATGCCTCTGTCCTGAGCAAAATGTTTAACCTTTTTACTGCTCACCCTGTAAACGTTAAAACATGCAAAGCTGCAGTTTCGTTTTAAAAAGGTCCTTAAAGGTAAAATAATTTAAAATGGACATTTTTTTTGTATTCTATAGCCTTGTGTATGTTCCATTTTAAAAAGAGGACCAGTCACTACAATTGCTAGGACTGCTGCTAGCAGTCTTAAAGCACACCTGAACAGAGAGTGATATGGAGGCTGACATTTATTTCATTTTAAACCATACCAGTTGCCTGGCAGTCCTGCTGACCTCTCTATCCGCAGTAGTGCCTGACTCACAACCCGGAAACAAGAAAAATGCAATAATATTATTATTTAGTATTTATATAGTGCCGACATCTTCCACAGCGCTGTCTATTGTCTTGTTACCCAATTGTCCTGCAGAGGAGCTCACAATCTAACCCCTATCATAATCATAGGTCTATGTATATATATTGTGTAGTGTATGTATCGCAGTCTAGGGCAAAAGTTAGGGGTAGCCAATTAACTTGCCTGTATGTTTTTGGGATGTGGGAGGAAAACTGAGTGTGTGGAGGAAACTTACGCAGACATGGGGATAACATACAAACTCCATGCAGATAGTGCCCTGGCTGGGATTCAAACTGGGGACCCAACGCTGCAAGGCAAGACCGCTAATCACCATGCTACTGTCTTGTCAATTGTTCATAACGACCAATCAAAATCCTTAATCTGGGCATCATCTCAAATTTTTCTCGCAAGTTCTGCTACGGTTTTTATTGAACTGGTTTGAATACATCTACAACACTAAGATTCTGACTATTGTTGCAAAATGACTTGGTCCAGACATCAGAATGACTGAAGCCAAAACAAAACAGCCAACTGTAGTAGCATTTCTTTTTTTTTTTTAAACCAGGTGCAATAAAGCGTCTCCACATTTCTTTCCCCATCACCGAGAGTGGCCCCCCAGAAGATTAGCAACAATACTGCTCCAGCGTGGCCACGCAATAGCCAACGCAGCCCGCCAGCGCATGCGCAGTAAGCCGGAGCTCAACAACAGGGGGCACGAGGGAAGCCTCAGCAGGATCCTGAGGCTTATCTCTCAAGGTATGTATGCGATTTTGATCCCAAGCTTCGGCTTGGGATCACTTTAAGGTTCCTTACAATTTTGGCTTTTCAGCTGTCAATACTAACACAGCAATAACTTTTTTATTACTTAGACCATCAGTGATGCACCTGTAGTTTTTCCAAGGACAATCTAGGCTTTCTTTGGGTAATTTCTGTTTTCAAGAATTATTTCATTTTATAGGCATTTTATAGGGAAAATTAGGCGTAAGTGCATATTTCATATTTCTCCCTTCACACATTTCACATGACAAGTGCCACAGTAATAAATCATCCCAAAATATGTTACTTCTCTGTTCCCGGTTAAAATGATACATGACATGCCATATTTCATCACTAGTTGGAAACGTGGCGTTCCATTACAGCCAACTTGTGTGTTTGTAGCAATTGGATCCAATCGCTATGGCGCACAGTTTAGGGACCACAGTGCTGTACAGATACATTGCTAGGCAACAGCACAGCATCTGTACACCGCACAGTGATGCATCTATACAGTGTGTACTAGCAACTGTGTCCGAATGCTACGGGCAGCATCCATTACGTGTCCACTAATCCTACGAGGGCCGAGAACCTCACACATTTTTGATACAGCTCAAATGAATTGATGGGTCAGAATCAGGAAAAGTGTGGTCCATCAGGTAGAACACATTCTTTTCTTTCTCAGTCCATCCTAAACACTGGCATGGATCTGGCCCTCCAGGCCTGGAGTACGACACATGTGGTATAGGTACACAAGTGGTTAATTAGGGAGGAGTCAATATTTTACTTAGGGAGTGAGAGAAACATTATTAAAGTGACAGTGTCCCCCTTAAATAATGTTTTTTTTTTTTTACTTTTTTCTTTTCATGAACACCGCTACTAGCTACTATTTAAAGGATACCCGTCGAACTGACATGTGACTTGATGAGATAGACGTGTATGTACAGTGCCTAGCACACAAATAACTATGCTGTGGTCCTTTTTTTTCTTTCTCTGCCTGAAAGAGTTAAATGTCAGGTATGAAAGTGGCTGACTCAGTCCTGACTCAGACAGGAAGTGACTACAGTGTGACCCTCACGGATAAGAAATTCTCATTTTTTTTACCTCTTTCTTGCTCTCAGAAGCTATTTTCTGCTAGGAAAGTGTTTTATAGTTGGTATTTCTTATCAGTGAGGGTCACACTGTAGTCACTTCCTGTCTAAGTCAGGACTGAGTCAGCCACTTGCATACCTGATATTTAACTTTCAGGCAGAGAAAGAAAAAAAAAGGAACACAGCATAGTTATTTGTGTGCTAATAGGCACTGTACATACACATGTCTAGTTCATTATGTCACATGTCAGTTCGGGTATCCTTTAATGAATGGACAAGCATACACAGCAGGAGTGCGCACGAGCACATGCTGGAGCGCTCAGCAGCATTTTAACTGCAGCTGTCCTTTAAAGGGAACCTGAACTGAGTAAAATGATTTAAAATAAACACATGAGGTAACTTCAAATGAACATTACATAGTTACCTTGCCATCAGTTCCTCTCAGAAGCTCACCATTTTCTTCTGACAATAAGCCTTTCCAGTTCTGACAACATTTTGTCAGAACTGAAATATATCAGTTGCTGTCAGTAAAAGATCAGTTGCTGTCAGTTATAGCGGAGAGTGCCAGGTAATGTCCATGTTTCCCTATGGCTCAAGTGGGTGATATTACAGTTTAACAGTGTGCTGACCAGAAAGCTGTTATGGGTAATGGCCATTTACAAAATGGAGGACAGAGAATTCCATTGATCACAGTGAACAAACAGGACGCAGGAGAGGAGAAAGAGCTTGAGGAGTAGACTACATGGGAAGTATGAACTGTGTATGTTTATTTTGACTTTTAATTTTCAGTTCAGGTTTTCTGGCCCACTACAAAAAAAGCTCAACTCCTGCTAAAATCAAATATTAGAACTCTCAAACTGAAGAGGGATTATAGCCTCACCCAGGTTTTCAATACTCCGTAAATCTCAAGCCTTGTACACACATCCAACTTTGATTGACCAATTTTAACATTTCTGTGTAGTATGAGACCGTACCTGCACAATCTCAGTATTCAAAATCTGTTGGTCCTTATGCTACATGGAGGTGGCATCATTATGATGGACTCTGCCGGATATCGGTGCCACAAATCGCCTCATGTCATTCTGTTATTTAGACATCTCGCCAACCAGAACACAGACACCAATAATAATGACAGATGCTTCACCTCCCCCATTCTATCCAAACCTAAAATACCTTTTCAAACTCAAATACCACTTTGAACAAAAGTTTTCTGAGGTAAAAAAAAAAAATACAAAAAGCTGGAGAATCTAGCTGCTGTGGAACTACATGACCCAGCAAGCCTTTCCGTGACGTTTTGCTTGGATGTCTAGTTACACAGCAGCTGGGTTGCTCCTGCCAGCTCCTGTCTTACGCTTGCAGTGAAGTGCTTCATTCACCTTTCTCTCTCCCGCCCTGCGCCTTCCTCACTCTCCTCCTGCCAAAAGAACTTTGAAGCATATCGACAGCAGCGAACGCTCAAAGTCTCTGGATAGCTCGGGGAACCCCTGTGCCAAGTTTCCTCCAGTGCCAAGTCCTGCATCTTCCTCATTTTGAATAATTGACAGGCAAAAACCCCCGCAGAAGTCGGTCTCCATTTTGGAAGTGCCTCTCCGCGCACAGCCCTTGGCAGCCATCTTAGGGCTTGGCAACCATTTTGAGCGTGCATCTGGCAGACGTACAGCACACTCGCTCGATACGAGCAGTGTCTCAGTTAAATATAGGGGAAATCCAAATTAATAATAAAAAAAAAAAAGAGAAAAGAAATGAAAGCTAACAGGTAGCTTTTTTTGCTGACAGATGCCGACTCCAGATTGTAAAGGATATTTTTGAATCGCATGTTTGAATGGGCTTCCTAAACCTCAGCTCGCACAGGAAGTGGAAATCACCGACTTGTTAACACTTTAGGAACAAAAGAACGGCCTTGCAATATCTATGCATACAGATTTAGGGCTGGTGCACACCAAAACCCGCTAGCAGATCCGCAAAATGCTAGCAGATTTTGAAACGCTTTTTCTTATTTTTCTATGGCGTTTTGCTAGCGTTTTCCGGATTGCTGCAGCGGATTTCAGTATAGTACATTTCATATATTGTTACAGTAAAGTTGTTACTGAACAGCTTCTGTAACAAAAACGCCGGCAAAACCGCTCTGAACAGGCGTTTTTCAGAGCGGTTTGCGTTTTTCCTATACTTAACATTGAGGCAGAAACGCATCCGAAATCCCAAAAATGCCTCACCCAGGCATTTTTCGTTTCTGCAAAACGCCTCCCGCTCTGGTGTGCACCACCCCATTGAGATACATTGACCAAGCGGATCCGCAGCCGCAAGCGGCTGCAGAAACGCTGAAAAAGCCGCTCGGTGTGCACCAGCCCATAGAGAGCGTTTTTTGTGAGGCGATTTATCTTGAGAAAGGTTGGGTCCCGGAAATATCTTTGATATTCCAGCAAATCATTCCTTAATACCGAACTGAAAAAAATGGGTTATGCTCTCTGTCAAGTTCCACTCTATGCATTTTAAACAGACATGCATAGTACAGTAGGTGTCTGTTAAATCTTCTTTCCCAGAGATATCTCATGCAAGAAGTAAAAAAATAGGCGGCAGAACTAGTTTGCCTTAAAGGACACCCGAGGTGAAAATAAACTAATGAAATAAACAATTGTATCTATCCTTCGCCTAAAAATGACTTTTTAAGATATTCCACAGTTTTATTTTATATTTAAATCTACTTTTTAAGTTTTTACTGTTTTATTGTTTGTGCTCAATGACACATTCATTGAAGTATACCAGAGCTAAAATCTATGAACTATTGACCCTTTGTATCTCTTTCCTGCTCTCAGAAGCCATTTTTTGCTAGGAAAGTGTTTTATAGTTCTCATTTCTATCAGTGAGGCTGGTTTCACAGTGGGACGTTACAGGTGCACGTTAGAGCAGCCTGTAACGCACCCCACCGCACAGCAATGAAAAATCAATGGGCTGTTCACAGTGCCCACGTTGCGTTACAGTGTAACGCTGCGCCATAATATAACGTACTGCATGCAGTACTTTGTAAGTGGCAGAGCCGCGTTAGACTGTTTGCACATGCTCAGTAACGTTGGGGAGGAGCGGAGAGCGGCCAGGCACATGGCTAATTAATATTCACTGCACTCAGTGACGTGCAGTGTTTACTTCCTGGAGCGGCCGCTCTGTGCGGCGATTGGCCGGCGGGACCACGTGATGCCACATGCGTCCAAGAGTACGCATCACGGATGCCAGAGTGAGCTGCACAACGCGGCTCACTCTGACGTCCAAAGCAGGGAGCACCAGGCGTTGCGTTAGGGGCACGTTATGCGACCATAACGTCCCCTAAAACGCAACGTCCTGGTGTGAAGCCAGCCTAAGGGTCACACTGTATTCTGACCCAGTCCTGACTCAGACAGGAACTGCCAATTACCTGATGTTTAAAGGTGCGTATACACGCACGACAGCAGCCAACGACGGGTCCGTCGGCACCTCCCGCTGGGCGGGTTTTCAGCAGACTGTAGTGCGTGTGTACGCCCGGCGGATCGTTCAGGAACAGCCTTATCAGTCCGCCGACAGTGCGTACACACGCACTACAGTCTGCTGAAAACCCGCCCAGCGGGAGGAGCCGACAGACCAGTTGTTGGCTGCTGTCGTGCGTGTGTACGCACCTTAAAGGGGAACTGAAGAGAGAGGTATATGGAGGCTGCCATGTTTATTTCCTTTTAAGCAATACCAGTTGCCTGGCAGCCCTGCTAGTCTATTGCTCTGCAGTAGTATCTGAATAAAACCAGAAACAAGCATGCAGCTAGTCTTGTCAGATCTGACTTTAAAGTCTGAGCCACTGAAACACCTGATCTGCTGCATGCTTGTTCAGGGGCTATGGCTAATAGTATTAGAGGCAGAGGATCAGCAGGGCTGCCAGGCAACTGGTATTGCTTAAAAGGAAATAAACATGACAGCCTCCATTTACCTCTCTCTTCAGTTCCCCTTTAACTTTCAGGCAGAGAAAGAAAAAATGAAACAACAGTGATTTGTGTGCTTGGCACTGAACATACACCTCGGGTATCCTTCGAACACTGCATCTTAAAGCGACAAGGTCAGCCATACTATGCCAGGGAGGGGAAAAAAAAAATCACATGTAGAAAACGACTTGTTCTACTTATATAACAGATGTATTGTACTGTCCTCTTTTTGATACCAGTGAATTTTATAAAGTAAATAAAGAGAATTCTATTCCTAGCATTTGCCATCTTGATTCCCTCTGACTGAAGCCAATACTGATGAAATTTCATCACTTACTTTTTTTCTCCCAGAATCGGCATAGTCATAGCTAGCTTGCTTTGTAAACAATTGAGCGCAGCATATTCACATTTCAGCCTTGTGTCACACTGAACTGCACTTCATCAGTGAGAAGCAGGAATGTGGGAGGGGAGATGACAAACTTCCTTCTCGTTGGCAATATACCAAATAGAGCCAGTTTGACTGAGATAAGAGACTTAAGGGTGGGGAGGAGGGACACAGCATGGCGCAGTACAGACTGTTTAATGGAGTGAGGACAAGGTTAGGTATGCCAGGCATATCAGGTTATTTCAGCACACGGCGCTGAGCAGAAATGCTATGCTGGGTGCCGTCATAGCATAGCATCATAGCAGCAATCGGAGTATTGAGGCAACTCGGAGGGGGAATAGTATTCAGCACCACCCCCAATTTAGCGGCAGCAGGGAGAGCAGTCATTCAGCTCTCCCTGCCCCGAACTGACTGGCGCAGAGACGACATGCATTCATGCCAGAGAGGAAACTGACAGGTCGGCATCTTCTGTACCTACTACAGGAGCCCAACTGTGAGTGGTGCGGCGGCGCTCTCGCACAGAAGATGCTGACCTGGCGAGGTCGGCATCTGCAATGGAGGGGACCCTGGGACACCAGAGCTGCGGTGAGGGACAGATCGGCTGCAAGGGGCTGGAGGAAGCCCCAGGTAAGTAGATCTTGTTTTTCCTCCAATCTGTCCTTTAAGAATTCATGCTACTTATTTCTCTAACAGGGATTTTTGTCTACAGTGATTAACACAGCCCACTGACACTCTCTCCCGAGTCCAGAGAAGCTTGCCATATATTGTTCTAATACAGTCATAAAAAGTAGGACAACAATGGGTGGTAAGCCAATGAGCTGAAACAAGAGTGCCACAGGGCAAGCTAGACAGAGCTAGACAGGGGAGCAACTAGAGTGGTTTGCCCCAGTTTACAGTGATTTATTTCATATCCTCGAGGATAATGGAATAACCCAGACAGTGAAGCCGACAGCCATTCCAGTACTAATCACAAAGCAAGGAACCCAGCCTTACGGAAACATTAGGAGTTTAAAGAGAACCCGAGGTGTGTTTAAAGAATGTTATCTGCATACAGAGGCTGAATCTGCCTATACAGCCCAGCCTCTGTTGCTATCCCAAACCCCACTAAGGTCCCCCTGCACTCTGCAATCCCTCATGAATCACAGCCATGCTGTGAGGCTGTGTTTACATCTGTAGTGTCAGTCTCAGCTGCTCCCCCGCCTCCTGCATAGCTCCGGTCCCTGCCCCTTCCCTCCAATCAGCGGGGAGGGAAGGGATGCAGGCGGGGACTGGAATTCTGCAGGAGGCGGGGAGAGCAGCAGACTGACACTATAGAGATAAACACAGCCAGCTCTGACAAGCTGTTTGTCAGCAGCATGGCTGTGATTTATGAGGGATTGCAGAGTGCAGGGGGACCTTAGGGGGGTTTGGGATAGCAACAGAGGCTGGGCTGTATAGGCAGATCCAGCCTCTGTATGCAGAGAATATTCTTCAAACCCACCTCGGGTTCTCTTTAAAGGAGGAACTGCAGTGAAAACAACATAATT
Organism: Hyperolius riggenbachi; assembly: GCF_040937935.1. NCBI lineage: Eukaryota > Metazoa > Chordata > Amphibia > Anura > Hyperoliidae > Hyperolius > Hyperolius riggenbachi. The sequence goes on from NC_090651.1 coordinate 59,324,585, forward strand.
AATAAAGTTACTTACTGTTTACAATATTCATTCATAGATTATATACTCCGTGTTTCCCCATTGAATGTTCGTTACGGAGAGGGAGAAACTGCTTGCTTGGCAGTTTCCCACAATGCAATGAGATACACAGACCGCAAACTGTCAGGAACTTGGTCGTGACATCACACTGTGGGAGCGGTTTTCACTACAATATCAGCCATACAGACCCCCCGGATTATCTTTTCGAGAAACGGTAAAGATTTGTAGTGGGAAAGGCGGTATCAGCTTCCGATTTGCAATTAAATTCATTCCTTGGTTAAAGTTCCTCTTTAAAGGAACCCCAAAGGGGATCGGGGGGGGGGGGGGAGCGGTGGGGGGGCAGAGTGCTCTCAGTAGAGTGCCATCCCTTAAACATGTGGCTAATCCAGTCGGGCTTGAGTCACTACATCTGATCTGCATGCTTGTTTAGGTCTTGTATTGTTTAACCTCCCTGGCGGTAAGCCCGTGCTGAGCACAGGCTATGCCGCCGGGAGGCACCGCTCAGGCCCCGCTGGGCCGATTTGCATAATTTTTTTTTTGCTGCACGCAGCTAGCACTTTGCTAGCTGCGTGCAGTGCCCGATCGCCGCCGCTACCCGCCGATCCGCCGCTATACGCGTCGCCGCAGCCGCCCCTCCCCCCCCCCCAGACCCCGTGCGCTGCCTGGCCAATCAGTGCCAGGCAGCGCCGTGGGGTGGATCGGAGTCCCCTTTGACGTCACGACGTCGGTGACGTCATCCCGCCCCGTCGCCATGGCGACGGAGGAAGCCCTCCAAGAGATCCCGTTCTTTGAACGGGATCTCTTGATCTCCGACGGCTATCATGTAGCGAGACCTCGTCTCGCTACATGAAAAAAAATAATTTTTTTTTAAAAAACGTATTTGCTGCCCCCTGGCGGATTTTGACAAACTGCCAGGAGGGTTAAGGAAGTAAACATGGCAGCCTCCATATCGCTCATCTCACGTTCACTTTAACCAGTTCCATGAACAGTAGAATCCACACCGCATCTCAGGCTCTGTAACTGTATCTGTAACTCTGAAGCGGCGTATATACCACTCCGCGGCTTACCGCGCTCCTGAGCCGATCTCTGCTCCTGAAGGAAGTAAACTCGCTTGTCATGTGACAGCCGGTCTTCCTCTCATCGGTCAGGAGGCATTTTCATTGGCTCCTCCTCTCCTGATCACTGTGAGCCAATCACAATGATTGGGAAGGTAGAAAATGAAAAAAAAAAGCCTCTGGTCCTTAACCACCCTGGCGTTCTATTAAGATCGCCAGGGAGGCTGCGGGAGGGTTTTTTTTTAATAAAAAAAAAAAACTATTTCATGCAGCCAACTGAAAGTTGGCTGCATGAAAGCCCACTAGAGGGCGCTCCGGAGGTGATCTTCCGATCGCCTCCGGCGCCCAGAATAAACAAGAAAGGCCGCAATGAGCAGCCTTCCTTGTTTCGCTTACCTCGTCGCCATGGCGACGAGCGGAGTGACGTCATGGACGTCAGCCGATGTCCTGACGTCAGCCGCCTCCGATCCAGCCCTTAGCGCTGGCCGGAACTTTTTGTTCCGGCTACGCTGGGCTCAGGCGGCTGGGGGGACCCTCTTTCGCCGCTGCATGCGTCGGATTGCCGCTCTGCAGCGGCGATCAGGCAGCACACGCGGCTGGCAAAGTGCCGGCTGCGTGTGCTGCTTTTTATTTGAGCCAAATCGGCCCAGCAGGGCCTGAGCGGCAGGCTCCGGCGGTACTGGACGAGCTGAGCTCGTCCAGACCGCTCAGCTGGCTAAAGAGTAACTGTCGGGCATAAAATCAATTCTTTATTTTATCTGGTAAACAAGTAATAAGATTGCTAACCAGGCAATCCAAGAGCTAAAAATCACTCTTATTTTTCTTCTCCATAAAACAACATTTGCCAGTTTCCCTAGCTCTTATTTGGCACATCTGCCACACAAAGGAAGTTGCAGGGCATGCTGGGTTCTTTACTTTCCCCTCCGACGTAACTAATGCAGCCTGATTGGCTGAAGCCTCTTTCCCTCCTGTTTTCCCCTCCCACACCTCTGTTCCTCTCTGATTGGCCAATATTTCTCAATGCACTTTCTACTGCAGGGCTGGGTGGGAGTGTCTGAAGACTGGGAGGGGTGCTGGCTATGATACACAGACAGAGTAAGGTAGGAAATGATGTCAAGATTGGCTTCAGGATAGACAGACAAAATGGAAAATGCTACGGATTTTCTCTTATTATTGTAGAAAAATCACCAAAACCAAAATGTAGACCGTGCAATACATATGTTAATTAAGTAGAGCAAGTATTTATCTACTTATATATGTGTTTGTATTCCTGAGATAGTATGGCTGACAGCTCCTCTTTAACCTCCTTAGCGGTAGTAGCCCCGTGTGTGACACGGGGTAAGCCGCCGGAGTGTGCCGCTCAGGCCCTGCTGGGCCGATTTACATAATTTTTTTTTTGCTGGACGCAGCTAGCACTCCAGGAAATCCCGTTCTTTGAACGGGATTTCCTGATCGGAGATCGCCGAAGGCGATCGAAGAGGGTGGGGGGATGCCGCTGAGCAGCGGCTATCATGTAGCGAGCCCTGGGCTCGCTACATGATTTAAAAAAAAAAAAAATCCCCCCCAAAAAAAACTGCTGCGCTTCCCCCTGGCGGAATGTTTCATACCGCCAAGGGGGTTAAAGGAACCAAAGGCTCCTGTCCCAAATGAGTTAATGGGGCTTTCACCACAGATCACAATTGTCACGAACGTAGTGCAATGCAATGGTGCTCCTTTTTTCTATTTTATACCTTGCATATTTTTGTGCGTTTTGGTGCGATTGTTTAATCTCACGGAGCGACGTGCGTTTGCCAAAAAATGTTTTTCTTGCGCTCCTATTGACAAACACAGAGGAAAAAATGCATTGTGATTGCGTTTAGGGAAACCAGTCAAGTCAAATTAGGGGGAAAGTGGAACTGCCACTACCATTATCATTGGAGAATCATCAGCCAAATGCATGCATTCCAAACATTGGAATCGGAACACATGCAATGGAATAGGGCCCTTAGAATAATATCCCCCCCCCCTCCCCCCCCCCCGAGAAAACTGGGAGGAAAGACAAACACTACAAAACACTAAACACTGCTTCCAATTGTGTCTGGTAGCACCTAAAGTCCCAATGATTGCACTAATGAACACAAACTAGCCTGCCGCTGTATTTCACTGTATACACAAACACTCTAAAAACTCCATAACACAGTTCCCCTAAGGCCAGAGATGGAGCACAAGCTGGTTTATGTGCCTTGAGGTCGACACATTAGTGAAATGCATAGTACAGGAAATGAAATATGATGAAAATTAAGTTGGCGAGTACAGAGTGTTCAGTAAACAATGTTATGTCATAAGGGGTGGGGGGCTGGTAGAGAACACACATGGAACAATAGAGCCAGACTTAGAAAATACTGAGAACATTGTTCCTGCTTAATGAGGCTGGTACAAAAATGCACAACAGGAATCCATAAAATGAATGACGTTGTGTAGTGCAAATTAAGCCACGAAGGGAGTATACACGTAACAATCCGTCCGTTCAGTGGGGTAACTACAAGTCAGGGGGCACCCCCAGCAAAACTCTGATGAGCCACCCCCTTCCCTTCCAATGTTTACACCCCTTCCATTGCCTCCCTTTGGTGCCCTTCAAAGCCTTGTAGTCCATCTCACAAGGGGCATAGAACAAGCATGGCCATCATGATCTTTACACCTATAACAAGTGTAGCCACAAAACCCCTGATCTGAAGTATAGTGCCCTGTATCAGAAGAAGAGAAGGTTAATAGCTGGGATCCCCCACAGCTTGGCAATAAAGTGTACCATAACCATTTTATTTACATAAGTAGCTGCTCTGTTAAAATACACTAAAGTTCATAACCTTACACCCCATATAAACAGGTGGAGATCCTACTATTAAATAACTGTAGAAAATGATACAGGTTTGTGACTTACAGTAAAACCTACCAGGGTTTACTATTGTAAACACCACCTTTCCCAGACCGCAACCAACAGCAGGTCATGTCACCTTATGAATGGCCAGTGTTCCCTGCACAAGCTTGCAGGTAGTGGACTATGGTTATTTAGGTCCTATTTCCAGTCACTGCATATTGTGCAAGGATAAAGAGCAGAAGCAGCCAAGGGGACACATTTGTTTGCTAAAGTTTGTAGAGGATGTCTGGAGACTGGTGCATAAGCAGGAAAGGTAGGTCATTGCAGCGCCAGGCAGCCAGTGTGGGATACCAAAAGGGAAGGAGCAGATGATAAGGTCACCAAAACAAGTCCATTTGCCAAAGCAAGACCAGCAGTCAGGAGGTGGGGCCAGTGGCTCCAGGATCTATAGGCTATAGGTTCCTAAGGCCCTATTATATACCGGTAATAAAGGAACATTTTTGTGCATGAATTCATGACAAGAGCAGCCTTTTGCAAGCTTTTTGAAAAGTCTCAGTATGATCATCTCCCCCCCCCCCCCCCCCCCCACACACACACACTGGGTAATTTCCACATCTGAACCTGCAGGCCGAAAGTGAACCTTTTTTCTGCAGGTTGGACCTGGATCCATGACCTGCAAGTCTTGTCTTGTGTATGGAAGAGATTAGACAAAGCTTTTAGATTCTCAGGTCACAGGTTCTGGTCAGACTCATAGCTTCGGGTAGACAAATGAGCTCAATATAAAAGTCTCCACAGAAGGAGGCATTACTTAATAATCCGCTGTTCAAAAAAACACAAAAACAAACCAGGGTTCAGAGGTGCACCACCTTTACCACGTACACATGCCAGTTGTATCACTTTGTGTCACTCTGTCACAGATAGTTAACCAATTTTTACCACAGAGGAAAAATTTCCTGTAAAAAGAATGCAGCGAATGGTTCAGGTTAAGCAAAAATTGTAAACTAAAAGATACCTAATGCGTCTTTTTGTTCTAATTATGGAACAGATGTAACCAGGGCAACCCTGGACACAACAGGACATCGTCTAGATCCTAGGTTCTCAACGTGCGGTACGCGTACCCCAGGGGGTACTTCTGATGGTTCCAGGGGGTACTCAGACTTGCTATACTTAACCAAGAATAACAAATTTAGAGTTTTTAGAAAATGATACATCTCATTTAAACAACACCAAATTAGTAATTTAGCTAAATAAAAGCAATAGTAAATGCTTGGAAATTGTTTAGAACCAATTATGTAATATGATCCATACATACATTTGTCAAGGGGTACTTGCGATAATGTTTCCTATGCTAGGGGGTACTTGGCGAGTACAGGGTTTTAAAAGGGGTACATACTAATAAAATGTTGAGAAACACTGGTCTAGATCAACCAACGTCAAAACTTTCTTGAACCAAAAAGGATTCTGCAGTTGTATGACGTAAGCTGCATCGGTACGAGGCAAACCTCCCTGATGGATGGCTGTATCGATTCCGTTCAGATTCACTTACCATAATTATAGGCCTGTAATGGATGACACCAGTGATATATTCTTACTTTAGAGAAAAGCCAAGAGTTCCCCCCCCCCCCCTCTCTTGCTTTATGAGATTAGACCTAATCCTTTCAATTAATATAGCATGATTGATATCTAAGAGTGCCCGAGGCCTGAGGAGAAGCTTCAAGCTCACCCGTTTTAGATATTATTCCTTTGGTATTGATCTACAATTGGGAAGATAGGTTTCAGAGCAGGCAACCGCCGGTGCAATATTGTTGATTTGAAAGATTTACAACCCTTGACAATTTTCCCAAACAGCGAAAAATAGCTTTCTGGTTTCCTCCTAATAAATGTAATGCAATGTTTTATTATTAGTCTTAGGGAATGGCTGTAGATCTCTGGATTCCATTGTCACTGTAGCAAATTGTTCCACTTGATGAATGGCTTGGATTAATCCCCTCTAATTACATACCCAACCGTATACGATGCTCTCCCATTGACTCTGAATGTAGAGAGACCAGAGAAAAGGAAGTGTTTTGTCCATCGTCCCTCTAATGCTGGGTATACACGGTTCGTTTTTTAGCTGATTAGATGGTTAGATAGATCATTTCTGACGTGTCTGATTGTCGTTCCATCGTTTTGCCACTTGATTTGTCATTAAAGTGAATTGAAAAAGAGAAGAAAAACGAGCGGAAGATAAGAGAATCGAGAGGGATTCAAGCGGCAAAAACGACTGGGCGCAGAATCGAGTGCCAGAAACGAGCCGTGTATTCCCAGCATAAAGTCCAATTTAGAAGCTGCCAGGGGAAAATGCCCAAACACACACGTGTGAACGCACACTCAGGCCTACACAATTTTTCTCCTCTAAGTGGGGGCATGGCAGTCTAGTGGGCAGAAGGATGGTGAGTGACTGGCACTCTTGCCTTGCAGCTCAGCTCAAATCTAGCCCAAGACACAATCTGTATGGAGTTTGTGTGTTCTCCCCGTTGATTGCACGAGTCTTCTTCTGACATTTCAGTTTCTTCCTACATCCTCAAAATAAACATAAGGTCATTGGTTACTACCAAATTTGGCATTAAAGGGAATGTCCGAATAAAAAATAAAAAAATCTACTTACCTGGGGCTTCCTCCAGCCCCTTGCAGCTGACATGTCCCACACCGCAGCTCCGTCCTAAGCCGCCGACCCGGGGTCCCCGCCAGTGCAGAGGACAACCTCGCCAGGCGCAGTAGTTCTGTATCCGTGCAATACACACCAGACAACGTGGACTTGATTGACAGTGGCGGTCATGCAGGCACAGTAGAGGATGACCTTGCGAGGTCAGCCTCTGCAGCGGAGGGGCCCGGGAGACAGCGGCTGAGAGCAGAGTGGTGTAGGACATTAGCTGCAAGGGGCTGGAGGAAGCCCCGGTAAGATTTTTTTTCTTTTTTATTATTTGCTCGGACAATCCCTTTAAGCTTTGTACACACACATGAAGCATGTCACAAGAGAGGGACCATATTGCGATCCCTCCGGTGAAATTTTGTAGCCGATGCCGTACAGATGTGTTGCTAGCTGCTCTGTCATTACGCGGAGGGTCTGGCGCCAACAAAGCAGTGCAAAAAAAAAAAAAAAGAGAGGGCGGGGAAGAGAATGCTTGCAGTCCAGTTGATCCGCCAAAGCGAATTCCAGTTAAGTGACATTGCAGGTGGTCAGTGGCAGCTGTACTTGTTTGTCTGTCTAACAGATCTACATAGGTGGAGTCAGACTGCAACATTACAGCTGGTTCACACTACAAGCGCTTTTCTAAAAACCAGTGCTTTGAAAAGAGCTTGCTAATGAAGTGATATGTGGTGATCTTTAAATAATTACATCACACAAATGAGAACACACACACAGCATTACATTAGCAAGAGCTTTTCAAGTCACCAACTCTTCACCACCAACACTTCACCAATGCAGACAGAAAAGAAACTTCTCAATGTTTAAAGGGAACCTAAACTGAGAAGGATGTGAATTTTTCCTTTTAAAATAATACCAATTGCCTGACTCTCCTGCTGATTCTGTGTCTCTAATACTCTTAGCCACAGCCCCGGAACAAGCATGCAGATCAGGTGCTCTGACTGAAGTCAGACTGGATTAGCTGCATGCTTGTTTCAGGTGAGTGATTCAGCCACTACTGCACCCAGAGAGATCAGCAGGACTGCCAGGCAACTGGTATTGTTTAAAAGGAAACATCCATATCCCTCTCGGTTAAGGTTCCCTTTAATGCTTTTGCAGACACATATAGCTCCTGGGAAGAATTCCACATGCTTAGCAATAGTAATGTCTGGAAATCATAAAAAAACATTACACTCTGTCATTTATTTTTACTTTATTTTATACTATAAAAAATGCTAAAGTTCTACAGTCCTGCATATTAAATAGTACAGACTATAGATGACAAACCTGGCATAAGCTAACCCAAAACCTAAGACAGGAAGAGAAGAGGACCATGGGAAGACAGAACATTTATCTGACAGTTACATTATGCTATAACTCACCTCCCCACCCCAGGCAATCAATACCGTATATAGGGTGGACTACACTGGCAGAAACCACATCATCTTCTGTGACTGGGTTAAGGTAACCTGAGGACACGAGGCTAAAACACATAACCCCTTCATAATAGATTATTTCTACATTAGGTTTATAGGCCTTCTATCATGCTGAGTGAGAGGGGGAGAGAGAGAAAAAGAGATGATGGATGAGAATATAGGGCAGTGCTGTACAATGTATATTGAGCACTTTTTATCGCTGACTATGGACAGCCTACAGGGTGGAGGCCAAATAACCAACCAGTACGCTTTTTGAATGTTGGAGAATATGATTAAATGACAAACAAAAAAAATCTACAGTGTACTGAGGTTAAGTGACCATCAAATCAGACAAAATAAGAATATACAGTATATAGTACATTTTCCTTATGGGCATATTCACAGTGGGACATGCAGCATTACAACGCAAAAAAAAAAAAAAAAAAAGGTGGTAAGGCACATCAACGCTGAGTTACCATGGCATACAGTAGATACAGTGCAGCATACAGGCAATGAAAAGTAGGCCTCTCTGTATCCGTTTAATGTCTGCGTTTAGAGGTAACGCACTGCAAGTTGTGAGTTACAATAACACAACATTTACAACGTAACGTTAACGTCGCACTGTGAATATCGCATATGCTTAACATTACAGTGCGTTAACCTGCATTATGACTTTATAATGCAGGACAATAACGTCCCGCTGTAAATGCGCCCAATAACTGAGTCCCATAAATGCAGGATCACTACGATGGGTTGAACATACCTTGTTTTCTGAATTCAGCTAACAGTATTAGGTGTCCTACCATTCCAAATACATTTACAGGAGAGTCCTGTTTATCCGGTATTCAACTAACCAGCAGGCTCAACCAACCAGCACAAATCGCCGGCAGTACCCACAGTGGTGAAGGCCAACTTCTTAGGCTGTTTGTGGGCTCTGCGGTGCTTAAAGAGACACTGTAACAATAAAATGTCCCCTGGGGGGTACTAACCTCGGGAGGGAGAATTCTCCGGATCCTAATGAGGCTTCCCCCGTCCTCCTCTGTCACACGGGGGTCTAGCTACAGCCCTCCGAACAGCGGCCCGACAGACTGTTCAATATTTACCTTTCCAGGCTCCAGCGGGGGCGCTGTTGCGGCTCTTCTGACGGCGATAGGCGGAAATAGCCGATCTCCGCCGGGTCTGCTCTACTGCACAGGCGCAGGAGACTTGCGCCTGCCCTGTAGAGCGGCCCGATGGAGATCGGCTATTTCCTCCTAACTCCGTGGGAAGGAGCGATACTGCGCCTGCGCTGGAGCCAAAAGGTAAATATTTACATCGCCGCTGCTCCGGGAGGATTTTCGCCGCAACTGTGGGGCCAAGGAGGACGGGGGAAGCCTCAATAGGATCCGGAGGCTTCCCCCACCCGAGGTGAGTTCCCCCCAGGGGAGTTTTTATTGTTACAGATTTTCTTTAAAGACTGGATTCCCTGATTCCCTGGCTCCCCCTAGGTTACTATGTTACTGTATTTTAACTTTTGACACAGAGTTTATGGTAGTTATATAGAGTGGGGTATAGTTCCGCATTAGGCCTATTTTTAACACTGAATCTCAAACAACCAGAAAGCACGCTTCTGTGCCGGATAACCAAGACTCTACCATATTGACTTTTCGGTTCTACAGAATGTGTGGCGCAACAGATTTTAAGGGCCATATGCAATTCCCTTTTTCTCCTGAGCTTACTCCTAGATCATCATTTTTATCTTCCCTTCTATAAATTGACTGCACTTTGCAATTTAAAAAGAACCAACAAGTTGATGAAAAGGTACTAGCAAAATTATTTTCAGTATTTTCTTGCTTGCAGGTTGTTTAAAAGGAATCTTATTGACAAGTTGTGAAATCATCACCTAGGAGAAAACTCAGGAGATAAAGTCAATTGTATATGGGCTTAATACTAGGTACACACCATACAACTTTGTGATAGATAGATGGTTCGATAATTTCCAACATGTCTTATCTTATTTTCGATAATTTTTCTGATCGATTTTTCATAGAAGTGAATGGAAATAGATAAGAAAAGATAACGGATGCATCGGAAATCGATAGGACGGAAAATCGACAAAAAACGCATCGCGTTTACCCAGCATTCATCTCTTCAAGAATTCTTATGTTGAGATCTACCCATCACAGCCCTTAGCTCTGCTACGGCCTACTTCAGAGTTTTGGGTGTTTCCAATCACACCCAAGTTATGTTCTCTCTTTAACAATCCATAATGCAAGATGGAAATCCAACAGAGAGAGCTGAAGTCCCTCATTACCTTCGTAGAAGACATGAAGATTTGCAAAGTCAGGCAGAAAAATCGTATCACCAGTCTCCGAGAAACACAGAATGTAAAAATATTGAATATTTCATTCTCCAGCTTCTACCAATTGTTGTATTATCTCTGCTGGGTGGATTGACCCTTGAACATAGATGTGGCTTTGAGATGTTCTCAACAAATCCTACAACTTGTTCCTTGGAATGAACCGGTTTTCACACTCTTAATACTATGCAGCTGGGTATTTCTTACACAGGAAAACTCTACCACTGTGCAGGGAACAACTGAAAACCGTACATCGATCCTGCTATTGATTTTACAGCTTAAAGAGTCTCAGCTAGGAAAGGAACAGTGAAAGCTAGAATTTCTCTTCTCGGGGTTTTTTTTCCTCTCTCCTCCTTACTCCTCTGAATTATTGGCTGCCAAACCTCGGCCTTCTCAGGCTGGAGCTATCAGAGGCTTGTGTTGCATATGGGCCAGGATGTCTGCCTAAGATAATCCACGCTGAATGCAGACAATCTGTTGTGGGAGTTGATTAAGCCTTTGACTTCCAACATGACCTGTCTCGAACCCACAAGCAGCTAGAGTGCAAAAGAATACAATTCTTGATGGCATTTCAGTACATCTGAATATCTCGACAAAGGACTATTATTTTTCATTTCAAAAGAACAGTAGTTACAAAACCTTATGTACTAAATGGCAATCTTTCTCTTTACATACAAGGCACGCTGGCATCTATGCTAGAACGAGAGCTCCAAGACATTGGCAGGAAATTACGGGATATCTGACAGCACTTTCTACATTCCCAAGCTCAAAGGACAACTGATATTTATTTCCTTTTAAATAATGCACATTGACTGGCTGTCCTGCTGATCCTCTGCCTCAAAATTTTTAGCCATAGATCCTAAACAAGCGTGCAGATCAGGTGCTCTGACTGAAGTCTCACTGGATTAGTTGCATGCTTGTCTCAGGTCTGTGATTCAGACACTACTCTAGCCAAAGAGATCAGCAGGATGCCAGGCCACTGGTACTGTTTGAAAGAAAAATGTCCGTTTTGCATCGCAGTGTGAACAGAGCACGAATCGCTAGAATGGATGCGAAAGGGCTGAAAAGATTTTTGCATTTAGCGCCTCTGCATGTTACGCAGTTAATCCAAAGTCTTGCCTTTAGAGGCCACCTGAAGTGAGAGGGATATAGAGGCTGCAGTATTTATTACCTTTAAACAATACCAGTTGCCAGGCAGTCCTGCTGATATGCTGTTCCCTGTCTGGCTGCCAGCCAAGCAGGAAATGATCGCTTATGGTCACTTCCTGCTTCAGGTATGTGGAAGCGTATTGTAAAAATATGCTTCCGTGCATGAGCACCGCGATTAAAAAAAACAAAAAACCTGCGTCGCCATATAGTAACATAACTTTCGGGTTGCCGCAAGTCGCCGTGGATCACGTGCGGTACCGTAGCTCTGCGCTAGGGTTAGCTTGGGCACTTCCGTCGCAGCGTACTGTAACGTGGGAAGTATGAACTTCCCCATAGGGTTTTATTAGGCTGCTGTTGCTGCACCGTGCCAGTGTGAAGGGGCCCTTAAAGTGATCCTTAAAGGACTTACGAGGGGAAATAGGTTAAAAAAGGTAATTACCTGCATGAAATATCAATGCACGGAGGATGCCATCCGCGCCCTCCGTGTCTTTCCGCCGGGTCCCCGCAGCTGAATGCCCCCCCCCCGGTCCCGACCCCACAGACCGGGCCGGGCTCTCCTGCCTCTTCCAATATGGCCGACGGAGCTAGCCGCGGCTGCGCAGTCCGCATATGCGCGAGTGCGGCTGCGCAGCTCTAGGGCCAACCCCCCGATTCACGCTACTTCCTGTTGCGTGGATCGGGGGTTGGCCCTAGAGCTGCGCAGCCGCACTCGCGCATATGCGGACTGCGCAGCCGCGGCTAGCTCCGTCGGCCATATTGGAAGAGGCAGGAGAGCCCGACCCGGTCTGTGGGGTTGGGACCGGCCGGGGGGACATTCAGCTGCGGGGACCCGGCGGAAAGACACGGAGGGCGCGGATGGCATCCTCCGTGCATTGATATTTCATGCAGGTAATTACCTTTTTTAATCTATTTCGCCTTGTAAGTCCTTTAAGTCTATCAAAAAAAATAAGATTTACTCACCTGGGGCTTCCCTCAGCCCCCTGCAGCCCATCGGTGCCCTCGCAGCCCCGCTCAGATGCTCCTGCGCCCACCGGCGAACACTTCCGGTTTGGCCGTCCCCGAGCAGTGCCTGTGGGTATGCCTTTAAGCATACCCACAACTAAATTATATCCTCACACCTACCAGCATGATGTTTGTAATTATATCCCCCTGGGTTCCTTGTATTTCATTGCATTGTGCTAAATGGAGCTGCCGACACTGGGGATCGTCCTGTGTAATACAATGCTGAATAAGTAATCCAAGATGGCGGCCGCGATTTCGATCGCAAAAATAGCAAAAACTAAAAGGCGTAGGGTCGCGGTTTATATATCATTGGAAAGAGGAGAAAGAGTTTCAAAATGGTATGCATCTTTCCATAGTTACTTTAAGCTCAGTGGCCATTGCTAGTTACATTCCACCTCATATAGAAGAAAAAACACTGCACACTATGATATGCTTAAACGTCATTTTGAATGTTTACAAAATACAAATGTAGCCATGCGGTCATAGAGCAGAAGGTATTTACATATCACCATCTCCTCATGAATCCCCAAACAAGGCATATCAACCTCTTTTACCAGTGCAGTCATGCAAATAATTACTGTAAATTTGTGTTTAAATTGTAATTCCAGATCAAATGTTGTATAACATACATACAGCCTAAGTTAACCTGTTTACGACCATGCCGGGAACGAGACTACGAAATCAAATGGTTCTTTTGGTAAAGGGGGCATCAGCTACTGACTGGAATGAAGTTCAATCCTTGGTTAAAGTGTACCCGAGGCGACATGTGACATGATGAGATAAACATGTGTATATACAGTACAAAACATATTAATAACAAGGCTGTTTTACTTGTTTTATTTTGCTGCCTGAAAGTTATTTTCTAGGCATGGAAGTGACAGCTTCTGTCTTGTCAGTTGCATGTTGGGAATATAGTAAAAATCACTGATAAGCAAATTACAGCCATAAACGTTTTCCTGGCAGAATACAACTTCTGAGGGCAGGGAGAGATGAAATTCATGAACTATTGACTTCTTCCTAACTATAGGACACGTATGATAATAGGCTGCCACTAATTATAGACCATAAAACATTCAACCTACTTTGTAAACATTTAAATATAAAAGAGAACACTGGGATACTTATAGTGATTTTTTTTTAGGAGTAGGAGGATAAATATAATTGTTTATTTCATCAGTTTATTTTCACCTGGAGTTCACTTTAAGTTTACTGAACTTTTGTAAACTTGCCCCCAAGTCACCTGACTTATTTTTTAAAATCTATACATCTGACAAACGATTTACAAGTTGAAAAACGCTAGCTGATGTCAATTCATATCCATACTATGAATGAAAGTTATAGGCGTTTTGCATATCTAGCTAAGAACTAGCATACCTAAGGCCTTGTTCCCATTGCGTTCAGCTTGCATGTCCGTACATGTTGGGCTGTTTTTGAGGTGTCTTTTTTTTTGCGATTCCCGGCGCATGGGTGGGCGATTCGTTTTTGTGCTTAGCGGTTTTCTAAGCATTTGTTTCCAAGCGGTTTTGTAATTCGCTCCCTGACAAGTCAGGAAGTGAACTCTTTGACCCGAAAAATAATAAATACAATGTATTTATTCTTAAAAACGCAAACGCTACACAAAGTGATTTTGTGAGTGTTTTGCGTTACTCCGATACTTTCCATTGAGGCGGAATCACCTCAAAAATGGTACACGCACCGCTTTACTGAACGGACAGCGCACGACCCGCGCGGATGTGAACCTTCTCATAGACATTCATTGTCCACGCGGTCAGAGGGAGTTTTTTAAAACCGCACGCAAAAAAACCCCCCGAAAACGCCTGCAGTGTGAACAAGCCCTAAGAGCGAACTCTGAAACAAGTAGTTGCCCCTTGAAACACAACAGGATCTATACAAATATGGAAACGCCTCAGGCCCCTTTCACACTGCACATTTTCATAGCGTTGCTTCACCCTTTTTTTACCGCAAGGTAATGCTAAAGTAATAAAAGTTTATTGGACATTTCATACCTGATGTAATGCGATGGGCCAGAAGTATCGCATCTGACGCAAAAAAAGTCAGTGCATTATGGGTCAAGTTCCGCAGAGACGTGCATTGACCGGAAGTCAGGTAAGTCAATGGCGTCGCAGATATTTAAAATGTTTACACGTTTCGGTGCGCACGGGCCTTTTTTTTTTTGTTTTTGTTTTTAGCACTGCGATGTAATCCCACCGCATCTAAAAAAACAGGTTGCTGGTGTGAAACCGGACTCAATTATAAAACTGTTTTTTTGAACTTAATTTGGTTGTTTTCTGTTCCATGGCCAATCGGTTATTGCATCTCTAGGAAATGATAAGCTTATGGCATAACGATCCAAATTCGGTTATCTTGCAAATACCTCCCCGAGTCCCGAGATGGTTTCTCACAACAGTCCCACACCCACGGCTCTAAATAGTAAGTCATCAAACTGTAATTGACTAAAGAGAGTCTGCAAGTAATAAGACGGGGATGGTCTGGAACCGTTAAACTCTCTCCAACATGCTCAGATCTCCAAACATGCAAAGAGCAGCTGCTGAGGATACAACGGCTATCATAAATGCCGTCTGAAAAGTGTCTGTGGTTTATTTTATCTTCTGTCCAATCCATGAAACGACCAAGGAAGTGGCGTAACGCTACAGCGTGCTTTTCCTGTTAAAATATTTTTGAAACAATTCCTATAAAAAAACATTTTTAAATGTCAGACTGAGCTCTTCCACCCCCTTCAGCCCATAAATGTCAAACTGACACTGTCCCAGACCATCTGACTGCTCGTGTTCTAAAGAGAATTGCCTCCTGCTGAATAGCCTGACTCTACCCACGGCTTCGATTCTACGGGTCCATTCTGAAGACAAAAGAGCTCGCCGAGTGGGTGTTGGGCCATATCTGGTCTGCACTAGCTCTGCCGTCTGTCTGGAGGCACACAGAAGACTGGCATGGGAGAAATAGAGGGCCATTATTTGGTCTTCAGAGCCTTAGAGGGATGCACACAAAAAACACATTCGGAAGGTTAAAAAACGGGCTACACAGAATGGCATACTTGGCTGCCTGTTCAGCCAGGTGGCCTGGGCATATTGGCAACCAGCTGGCGCGATGCCCACTGCATATGGCTCACAGCGCATTGTGATTCCCCATTAAACCTTCTTAGGCTTTTAACCCTTCCCCTGCCAGAGTAACGTAGCTGGGCAATGAAAAAAGTGTGAGAGTCCAGATGATCAGAAGGGCTTTATCACTAATTAATCCAAAAGCCGAGATCCCAAATGCAAAAACAAAAAAAAACACACCCCCACAAAGATAGCAATTTCCTTCGTCCCATTACTGTTGCCATGAAACCTGGCTGAAAAATTAAAGCATAATTAAATATTGTCAGCTGGTTTTATAATACGCTTCGGTCTATTAATGGATGTAGCCCCGTCAAGACATGCCAAAAAAATGCACGTTTCCTCAAAAGTACACAATGCTGTAAAGAAAAAAAATGAAAATACATCTCAAACCCCTTCTCTCTCCCCCCCCCCCCAAACCTTAAAATATTCTGTATATACATAATTAATAAAATATACCGAATAGTTTATCAATTGTAACAGTATTTATCATTCACCCTTGCTGGAGGGTTGTACCCACGTGCTTCCAGCACTATAGAGAGCGACTTCTTAACCCGAGAAGGGTTGGGATTGTTCTCCTCACCTGTTCATACAGTGGTTGCCTTTGAGGTGACCCACACTTATGAGTATTATTCAATTCTTCACACTTTCCTATAACGTTTTCATTTTAACATTTACGTACCACACTATAGTGGGTTCTCAGGTTTTCCCTGTTTTGTTTCCTTCAAGGTTGTGGAAATATTTATCACTATGAAGAAGAAGTAATGCACAATTTATGTAAGAATTTTAAGAAACTTGTACAGTACAGTTAGTCATTTCATAAGCAAAACATTTTCTTCAAAGTTGGTAAAGCGTTTGGAGTAAGACCGAAAAAAAAGAGTTAAGAAGAAAAGTGCGTTTATAAAAAGAATTGCGATCAAATGGATGACTCTAACACAAGAGAGGTTTTAATAAAATTTGAAGACAACACAACAGCCTTTGCCCTGTAACCATCCATCAATGGCAGAGGGGTCACAAGACCGGGGACGCTCTATGTACGCTAGCATCTAATATGGCTTCATGATTCCATTTTATCTTCAGCCCAGTCATTTTTCTCATGTCTGATTGTGAATTTATTTGTTCTGTACATCAAAGACTTTTTTCCAGAATAGCTGTGAGAATACCCAGGAAATACTTAAAAGAAAAAAGTCTATCACAATTCTAAACAGTTCTTCATTGGATCCGAATTGCCTTGCCAATTTTTCCCCTCTAAATCTGCACCTTTAACTGCCCAAAGATTAAAAATGAAAATATTAAGAAAGTTTCCACGTAGCTCTTACATTAAGGTCCCGTGCACAATGCATGCGTTCCCATCCGCGTTTCGGGAATGCGAGCAGGAGGCCGACATGCACGATGAGACAGTGCATAGACTGTACTGCAAAAACTCGGTATACAGAGGCGCCAGAGCAGAGTAAAAAGTTTTAAAAACCGCTTAGAAGCAGAGGGGGATGTTAAGGTGGACTCACCTCCCTCTTACAAAAAAGAAAACTCACTTGAGTCTCGATAAAACAGAATTGACAAATAATTTATTCAACTCCACAAATGCAACGCGTTTCGCGGTCGTGACCCCGCTTCCTCAGGCAAAAATGGGAGCACAACTCAGTGGGTCAAGCAATAGGTTTGAGCGCCTCTGTTTTATCGAGACTTAAGTGAGTTTTCTTTTTTGTGAGTCCACCTTAACATCCCCCTCTGCTTTGAAGCGGTTTTCAGAATGTTTTACTCTACTCTGGCGCCTCTGTATACCGAGTTTTTGCTGATCTTCTAGTCCACCCTGGGTAGAGGGGTGCATCCCCATCTACTATCTACAGAGAGCGACTTCTTAACCTGAGTGGGGTCAGGTCCTAATGCTCCCCACCTGCATTTAAAGTAGTTGCCTATGGGTAACCCGTGTTTGTGAGTATATATACATAAAATTGTATTGAACTCTTCATTTTACCTGACAATACTGCACCATATTGGGCTCTCGATTCTCTTCTTGTTTTTAAGCATAGACTGTACTGTGTGATGTTCACACTGCATGCGTTCCCGGAACGCATGTTGCGTGCATTTTTTGCAGAAACGTGCGGCTGAACCATTTACTTCAGTGAATGGGATCAGCCAAGCAACGTATAGAAATGTGGATGGCGTGCGTTTGCGTTGCATTCTGAACACACGGCCATCCGCGTTTCATAATGTGAACGTGGCCTTAAGGTGGAAGTAAATGCATTTTTTTTTCAAATATTTTGTTTTTTATCTGAACTGAGAAGGGTGAAGAGTTTATGGTCCACTATGTTCACCTTGAGAGTGAGGTGAACGCCAGAACGTCATAGCTCTCCTCAGAACAGGAGCCAAGGATACTTCTCACAAAGAAGGACTTTTTTAATTAAATAATATAAAATGATGTCCTAGTTATGTAAATCATGCAGCACAGTATCTATTGAACGGGCAGACTTAAAGGGATACTGTAGGGGGGGTCAGGGGAAAATGAGCTGAACTTACACGGGGCTTCTAATGGTCCCCCGCAGACATCCTGTGTTGGCGCAGCCACTCCCCAATGCTCCGGCCCCGCCTCCGGTTCACTTCTGGAATTTCTGACTTTAAAGTCAGAAAACCACTGCGCCTGCGTTGACGTGTCCTCGCTCCCGCTGATGTCACCAGGAGTGTACTGCGCAGACACAGACCATACTGGGCCTGCGCTGTGCGCTCTTGATGACATCAGCGGGATCGAGGACACGGCAACGCAGGCGCAGTGGTTTTCTGACTTTAAAGTCAGAAATTCCAGAAGTGAACCGGAGGCGGGGCCGGAGCATTGGTGAGCGGCTGCGTGGGCACAGGATGTCTACGGGGGACCATTAGAAGCCCCGGGTAAGTTCAGCTCATTTTCCCCCGACCCCCCTACAGTATCCCTTTAATTTGAAAATTGTAAACCATGCACAAAGGTAAGGTACAAAGAGGGGGTGAAGGGTGTTGGGACGAGACAGGCCAACCCAATGGGCTAGCGCCAGCTGTATAACAATGGTTGGGTGCTGAAAACTGCTCCCTGCATTGGATCATTCCGGCGCACGCGCCGTCGCTACCCCATGCAGTGCGCCGTTTTCGGTGCACCAACCATTGTTGTACAGCTGCCGCTAGCCCATTGGTTGCCATGGCTGTTGCCATGAACATAATCTATATTTATATTAATATTACCACTGTATTATATATTATTAAGTATACTTTGTATATAATTTACTGCAAAAATTATTGTAGCACTTTTTATAGCAATGTTTATTGTCTCTTGTCTACAGTTTTTGTCCCCATCTTATTGCCTGATGAAGCGGGCCTAGCCTGCGAAATGCGTTGCATCCCTGGGGTATTTTACAATAAATGTAAGTATTTATCTTCAGACAGTCTTTTATGTCTGCTTTATGGAGATAAGTCCACCACTTCCTCCAAGCAAATTTTAGAGGTTTTATCTACTTTTATCCTGCTGGCGCCTCTGTTCTCCTATTGCTAAACTGAGTCCACCCCTAGGTGGAGGGGTGACCTACCCCTTTCTTTCCAATCTACAGAGAGCGACTTCTTAATCCTGAGTGAGGACAGGTTTATTCTCTTCACCTGCCTACACAGTGGTTGACTATGTGGTAACCCACGTTTGTGAGTATATTTATCTACATTTGTTTCTGACATACTACACCATATTGGGCTCTTGGTTTCCCCCTCTTTAATCATTAGATGACCAGACATTTTCAAGGAAGCCAAAATGACCAAGAATAAGCAACCATGTGATTGCATATCTATGCAACACGGAGGCCTACTTCGCCCTCCAAAAAACTGGCCAACCAGCTTGCGGTTATCAAAAAGTCCAACAGATCAGAAAAAAAAGTACACTGCTGTGTATGTTCACTATGAAGTGAGCTTTCTACTACTGTACTGGGAAGATCACTCACTGAAGTAAGTTCTACCTCAGATGGGTTTGTATGTCAGGGCACAATGACTTTTAACAGATGTTTAAAGCAAGACAACTTACAGATCCAAAATGAATTAATAAAGGAATAGGCCAGTGCGGCAGGCAGAGACGCTGCACGGTTAACCCACTTGCTGCTGCAGAGGCCTGCAGCGCCTTGTGCATACACACACACAGAGAATATGAGTCTGTGCACGTTAGCAAACACCTTTCAAAATCTAAATAAGGAAATCAAATCTTAGCAGGTTGCCTCGGGTGCTTTCTTACATCCCAGATTCCTTCCACACAAAGGAGATATTATTCCGCTTATATTTCAACAATAGCTAATTTCGCAAACATTCTTCACGAGGACTGTACACAATTTTTCAACGTGAAACTTGATCTTCTGGCAACTGGAAAAAGATTTGCTCTGCATGAGATGTATTGTGTTTTATCAATCTGCAGAAATTTCTCTTCTAATCCCCAAGAAAAAAATAAAAGGAGATTATCGACCAACAGAGTCAAAAATAACTATTATTTGGTGCCATCCCTGATTTTTTTTATTATTATATATGGTTTATTTCCTCAATAAAATACATAAAGGCTTAAAAAA
This sequence comes from Hyperolius riggenbachi, assembly GCF_040937935.1. NCBI lineage: Eukaryota > Metazoa > Chordata > Amphibia > Anura > Hyperoliidae > Hyperolius > Hyperolius riggenbachi. Next base: position 59,344,753 of record NC_090651.1, read on the forward strand.
AACTGAACAGCTATTTAAATATTTTCCGCCCTGGGTTCTTTATAACTACGAAGCCCGAAGATCAACCATTCCTTATGGCAAATCAACAATGTCCAACCGTTCTCCGCCAATCTTTTCAAGCTTAAATACGCACAATGCGCCATTATTACTAAGCCATTATTTTCCTTTAGTCTTGACAACAGCATCATACGGCCTCTGAAAGGGCTTCTTTCTTCTACTGATTACTCTCTGAAACATTTCTGCCTCTTCCAGTGATTTTTCTCCTTCCCAGAATGCACTGCTCAATTACTGTGCCAAAATTAACTGCATGTCACTCTTATTTGTTGATAAAAGAATAATTATCAGTGTCAAGCCTAAAGTACGCCTTGGCCACAAATCCCATATTAAGTTTTAAGTGATTGGAAAAAATTAACTCTTTCAAACAATTCAATTAATTGATGGCTCTTGTTGAAGATGCATGGCACCACCCCAATAACCCTGTTCACAATACTGTGAAACTTTGTAAGCTTTAAGAAACCCCCAACAATGCATATATGTTGGAGGTCAATTCCATAAAATATTTTACTTTCTAGCGTGGTGTGGAGACAGGTTAAAACCTATATGTGGTGTTTAGATAGGAAGTAAGTAAATCTTCCCAACAGTAACTAGTACAGCAATAAATAGCAGCTTTTTGTGTAGTTGGGAAGATTTAGAAGAACCGCTTCCAAATGTGTCCCTCATTTCCAACCTCAGCCAAAGGTTGGACTGCCCGTCCATCCTGCAGACACCAGTGACTTCACAGAGAAGTCATCCTGTCCATCTTGACTTCAGCCAAAACAAAGACTGTCCACCCAGAAGAGATCGGGGACCTCCTACAGAAGACAGCCTGTTCATCCACTAGAAGCCAGTGACCTTACCCAGAAGACAGCCTCTTTCACCAATAGAAACCAGTGGAAACCTGTCAACTATCTAGAAATTAGTGGCAGAGAACGGAATAATGAAGGAACGCTATAAACAGTACATCGAGAGATTAATGCAGGTCAAAGCATTCATGGTATGAATATCCAAATACAGGGCGTCCTTAAACTCTGCCACTTTCTACAGATGTGTATTGAGGTGAAGACAGAACATACAAATCTATACCTTCTTACAGGTTCTCACAAAATGTGCTAAAAATTCTAGATTCCACGCCGATGCAAATTTTGCATGAAATGGACATTTAAGTTGTTCCTTGAAACTCATTTGTCCGCAAGTATCCAGAAGGAGAAGCAAATTCTGGGAGAAGTCTTCATTTCTAAATGCATCACCGGTTAAAGACAATCACATACAGTCTACTCATTCACTTAAGATCACTGGCATAATTTAGAACACCATCTATTCCATTCACTAGAAACGAATGGCATAATTGGGAATGCTGCCTACACCATGCAATTTAGACAACTAGCTTCATTAGTAATGCAGCCAATCCATTCAATATAGACCAGTGTTACCAGTGAGAAAGCTGGTCACTAGCTGCATTCACTAGACAGTGTTGATATCAAGAACGACGACGAAACATTTGTAAAGCGCTTTTCTCCCTAAGGCACCACAGAGAATGTAGCCTATGCATATTCTACAGAGCAGTGGCACTACTCAAAACTGAAACGACAAGAGATCTGAAAAGACAAGAGATCTTTATTATATTGTTTAACCGCTCACTGGTTACCGGAATGCATCAATGCCCTAAAACCAAAATACAATGGTATACTGTTCTTTTTGTTTTGCAAGCTGAAAGTCTGTTCCAATGCTGCACTATGAAAACTTCCTTGGGCAACAGAAGCTGGCAGACAACATCACTATAAAACAGACTCAACGCTAACAATTGCTAAATTCATTCTGGTATTTGCACCTAGGTTTAGCACATCCTCGGGAAAGGCATGAAAACAACTACATACTCTTCACAGATCTCCTTGACAGCCTAGTCAACATTACAAGCACTTCATACGGTTTCCCTTGACACCATAAACCAAGAAATGGCCGGTGTCAAGACTCTTTGCAACTCTACCGGCTAACAATACAAGGCATTAATCATTCATGCAACATAATTATTGCTCTTTAACTGTAGCTTATATGTGTGGACGGGGGAGAATTACTGCGGGATTCTGCAAACCACAATCTATTTAGGCAAAGCCAACTATGAGGAGTTGATCTAAGTTGCCAAACTAAGACAAACACTCTCCATTACCGCGAAGACATAAAAGCCTCTGTTGATAGGAATGTGATTAGTCTAACAGGATAACATTATAATTAAATGAATGCACATGTTTACCGTTCTGACGTTTACAATCCTTCAGTTTGCCAACTATACAAAGGAGGAATCAACAGACTGGAACCCAGAAGAATGTTGCATTGCAATCTCGGAGTTTGTCACACATACAGTATTTACAAATGGAGGGAAGAAGTGCAAGATGGTAGTCTCTGGGTGAGATTATCGCTTGAGCAGTTGAACGCCGTAGCAAGAGGCAGTTAGAATAGAGCATAATGGGCCGTATCAAGTTCAGTGCAAAGCAATTCCTTGCCGATGGCGCCAAAATTTTCACAGTTACCCTACTTTGAAGAGTTCAACCAATTAGCAATCTATTAGCATTTCATCAAACCAAGTAACGGCGCGGAAGGGGAACTTAAAACTTTAGTTAATCACTACCACGCTAAAACTTCATGTAATAGAAAATAGCACAGAATAAGCTATATGTGCACTGTCCTTATTTTGAGCCCTTTCTGCACTAAAATCCTCTCAACATCCTTAGCAAGCTGCAAATGACGTATACAGTAAAATACCATTATAGTAACCTTCCAGAGACTTGGCCAAGTATTTTACCATTTCAGAATTGGTCATTTAATGTACAGGTAGTCTCTGACTTACGAACACCTGACTTACGAAAGACCCGCCTATATGAACAGCATGGATTCTGGGTTTGGAAACAAGTCAAACAAATGTTTTTTTCTAATTGGACTTGTAGTTTTTGAGAAGATCAATTTTAAAAAGTTCTAAAAAAAAATGGCTCTTAAACTTGTATAAGCAGGTACAGAGGGCAGAAGTGACACAGAGGGGGACACTGGAGGCACGGGGGGGGGGGGGGGACGACGACGACGACACAGAGGAGGTACAGGGGACAGAGATAGCATAGTGTTCCGACTTAAGAACAGATGAAGGTTAAGAACGAACCTACAGTCCCTATCTCGGTCGTTAACCAGGGATTACCTGTATATTCATACAGATGCATATTTATTTATGTCCTGAGTACTGAGTCTGCTGTAGCCAGATGTTTATTATAAAAGAGTGTATGTATGTACGTATATATATATATATATATATATATATATATATATATATATATATATATATATATATATATATATATATATATATATATATGGTATTACGTACATACATACACACACAGGTACTGCATGACAATATGAACGTGACACTATGAACACTGAAAGATGACCATATACCCTCTTCTGCATGCAGTGACTATCAACAGGTCACAAAATGTATAGTAATGTCTAATTTTACCACTAAAACCAATGGGCTGCACATCATCATGCATTTATTATTTTTTTGTGTGTGTGTTGCCTCTTGATTTCATGAATGGGGTCAATCTACAGGATCATGTGCTCCTGTCCTATGACAGCCTGTACTTGTATTACTGGGCCTACCTAACCAGCCCACATTGCATGATCATGTATTTTGTACAATTTCTATGTATAACGTTGTTCTATGTGTATAACCCTATGTATGTCATCCTTGTATCATTGTATATATTTATTGTCCAGCGCTGCGTAATATGTTGGCGCTTTATAAATACAATAAATAATAATAATAATCTCACTATGGACCAGTTGGCCATGTATTGTGAACAGGGTTGTGAAGTCAGAGTCAAAAGCAATTTTGGGTACCTGGAGTGGTTTCAATAACCTGAGGAGTCAAGTCGGATGATTTTTGTACCAACTCCACCTCACTGGTATGTATTAGACTAAGGAGTCTGAGTATTTTGGGTACCTGGAGTCGAAATCGTCCTAAACTGTGTAGGAGTCAGATGATTTTTGAAGCCCTGATTGTGATGTCACCAGCCCACCACATGTCCCTGAGCCAGTGATAAATATATCAATACTTAAAAATAAAAATGGAGCATGACCCTTCACTGAAAAGGATTTTGAAATGGTTTAGGAGTACTGCTGACCTTAATCCAGAAAGCTGTGTCAATCAATGTTGGTAATACTAGGAGGGCTCCAAACAAGTTCTAGTATCCACCCAACTGTTGACAAGGAGATCTGTAGTGATTATCAAGCTTTCCACCAAAACCAGTGTTTGCAAGTGGCAGCAAATGGTTATTCTAGAATTGTGACAAAGTTCCTGTCCTAAGTTAACTTCAGGATATGCTGTTTTTTTTATCGGTTTCCCTCCAAAGCCCAGAAATAGAATGCAAGCAGGCTTTTTTCTCTCCTCAAAGAGCAATGTCGTGCATTATTACTCCCAGCCTCGTACGGGAAAATATTTAGGCTTCCACCTTTGGAGCCATTTACGTCTCTAAGTTACAATAAAGAACTTCTTAAATGCATGCTGTTCCCTTACCAACAGTAAACATTCTCCTTGGCTCTGGAACATTTAAATGAAGGAAAAAGTTATGTAAGGTATTGTAAATTCTCAATAAAAGCACGGCCGGTAATTGGAACCAGGTTCCATCTGCTAGCATAACCTTTTCCCTTCCTACCTCCAACTTCTTAACCCATTCGATCGCATGTTTGGTGCTTTTAGAAACACAGACGCCCTTCCAAATGGGGAGTCAATGCCACAAATGGAAAGAATGGATTAAAGTACAATTCTAAAAGGCAACTATGTCAACGTTTTCCCCAAATTGCCAGTTTTTACCTAGAAAATGTAATGTGTCAAAAAGAAAATGACCCAAACAATCTGCATAGAATACAAAACAATTAATACAAGTTAATGTAGCTTACAAAAAGAAAAAATACTACCGTGCAACAGAAACTAAGTTCTAACTGACACTTGCCACTAATGGTATTTGCAAATTGCCAATGTACGCTGGTCATCTAAGCTTTTAAAAATAAATAAATAAATGTTAGTTGTCCTCAAAAGAACCGGATGTTATGGGAAAAAAATGTATTATGTCTTGGAAACTTCTTGAGCGGTTTCTACACATGACAAACACATGCACATTAAAACTAGTTTTAAAAACCACCATTCAGACAAAAACTTTCCTAACTAGCTATAATGAAATTCATATAAACGTGGTTGTCCTAGCTTAACTAAAAATATACTCCTTTTAAATATAACTATCACCAAGTCCATACTTGACCCCATATTACTCCATGAACAGGCCTTTCAACATTTGTTTGGTTTTACGGAAAAACCTCAAAATTGTCTAAACAAAAAAAATGTACACTTTCAGAATTATACCAAACAACTCTAAGGTTCAGACACCCGTACATACAGTATATGTAAAGTAGTGGAAAGAGACAGTTTCATATTACCTAATCTTATTGTTTTTTTATGCAAAGTGTGCCTTCATAACACCTCAAACCATGCAAATATGACTGTGGATTACCTCAAGTAACCCCTCCGAGCCAGGACTGCTTTGCTACGATAGGGTTAAAGGGTATGAGAGAACTTGCAGACGGCTTGGTTGCTGTCCAAACTCATGGTTTGAACAAGAAAACTCTTGGCAAAGAAGTATGAACTTGCTGAAGTGAATTATAGCACTTACCCATGGAAAAAAAATCAGAGGGAGAGAGGAAAAAAAAAAGTATAACTCAAGCTCATTTCTTTAAAACACAAACACACACACAAATATCCATAACATGGTTAGCATCTAAAACCTCCCGGAGTTTCCCGCACATCATTGCCCAGAACCACCAAATGTTTCATTACATAAATCAAATGATCGAACGTTAAGTGCTCAACCACAGCAAGGCATGCACCATGTGTATGATTTTAGGCTCATGTCCCAATGCTAACCCAACATTTTTGGGGGGCTCTAAACATCTTTCCCACTTACTTTGCAGTCTTTTTACATTTTTATTTTCAACCATTCATACCCAGACTTACACACAAAAATTACTGCTCAATTACATTTGTATGCATCAGAACAAAAATAGAACAACAAATCTACAAAATGTAATAAAGTTCTATCTCCACTGGTGTGCCACTCCCTGCCAAAATTAAATTTGACAAATTCCTTTACTTTAAATACAGAATTGAAAAATTAATGAAAGACTATTGGTTAAAATAAGAAAAAAATGAATACAGTTCCTTCCCTAACACCCATTCGTTTTTCTACTGCAAATACAAATCCAATACCATCAATATTGACATCCAAAATTGGAAAGAACAAAATATAGAACGTCTAATTATAGTCTTTGCTTTAACACTACTCATAAATAGGATATTTTGTTTGACTAAGACGGCCAATATCAGCCGATTCCGCTGACCATCTGCTGTGAGGTTCTTCAATATCAGGCCAAAATATACTTCTCAGCCAAAAAAGAAAACCACCGTGATGGATTATTTTCAGATGACCCCCAAATTACCATGGCAATGCTCCTGGCACAGTGTGGATAAAGTCAGGCTGCATCCGAATATGGGGGCCATACAAGTCTTGTTTCTGAAGACATTGCTTTGCAGTGCATATGAGAGTCTGTAGATGGCAGAAGGCAGGCTGTAAGTGACTGCTGGCCTATCGTCCGCAGACAAAAGTCTGAAATCTGTGTCTCACTGTATACATCTACAGTCTCGTGTGCTTTAAACTGCTAATGTCTCTATTTAGACAGGGATAGTTGGAAGTGTACTTTTTTTTTAATTGTTGATCCTGACCATTTTTACTGTGCAATGACCCAATAATAATTTAGCATCCACCATATCTGCTATGTGATAGTACTAATATAAATGAAATCTTAGTTATTTTGGTATTTTTACAGTACATGCACTAAGGTGTTTATTACCATTATCAAGTTGCAAATAGACTTAGTTAAAGAGACACTGAAGCGAAAAAAAAATGATGATATTATGATTTGTATGTGTAGTACAGCTAAGAAAAAAAAACATTAAGATCAGATACATCAGTCTAATTGTTTCCAGTACAGGAAGAGTTGAGAAACTCCAGTTGTTATCTCTATGCAAAAAAGCTATTAAGCTCTCCGACTAACTTAGTCGTGGAGAGGGCTGTTATCTGACTTTTATTATCTCAACTGTAATTGAACTGTTTACTTTTCCTCTGCTAGAGGAGAGGTCATTACTTCACAGACTGCTCTGAAAGACTAATTTTGAATGCTGAGTGTTGTGTAATGTGCACATATTATAGAGTGATGCAATGTTAGAAAAAACACTATATACCTGAAAATAAAAGTATGAGAATATTTTCTTTGCTGCTAATCTTCTAGTAATTACTCATAGTACACAACCAATTCATTATATCATATATTTTTTTTCGCTTCAGTGTCTCTTTAAGTGCATTTAAAATACATGTGGGGAGTACACATACCTTTATGAAGCCCTAAAATCCACACACAACCTTAAAGTGAACCAGAGACGAAGCACCCTCATGTATTTGCCATATATATCAGTGGAAACATTATAGAAAACACCTACCCTGCTCTCTGTTTCATCCTTCACTGCTCAGCCTGCTTGTTATCAGCCTTGATAAATTCCCCAACTAAGCATTCAGTCTGGCTTTGATAGCAGAGCCAGAAGGGGGCAGGCTTGGGCTTGAAAAGACATCAGAGAAGACAGGCTCCACTATGATGATTCCTGAGAAAAGCCAGACAATGCTCAGTCGGGGATTTTATCAGGGCTGCTAACAAGCAGGCTGAGCAGTGAAGGATGAAACAGAGCAGGGTAGGCGTTTTCTCTAATGTTCCCACTGATATATATATGGTAAAATACATGAGTGTGCTTCGTCTCTGGTTCACTTTAAATTTGGTGTGAAAATAATGGAATATCTTCACTTTCACAGTCAAAACTTTCTTGCATTGTAATAACACTACTTGATCTATTACTTGATCAGTGTCTGTTTATATCCTCGTGGGAAGTACTTCAAGGGAAACTAATAATATTAAATTAATATTACAGTATTTGGTCAACTCAAACCAAACCTGACCTTTAATTTCTCCTCTAAAGCAAAGTACAAAAGCAGTTGCCCAGAATCAGTGTTCTTCCCAGAATTTTTTTTAGCCGGGTGGCATGAAAAAGTAGCTGGGTGGGGCAAGATGAGAGAATGCAGGGCTGGTGCTTCTCTGCACAACTCTGCTTACAGCATAGGTGGAGATGAGCTGATAACAGCCGGGTGGTCACCAAAACTAGCCGGGTGGAGTACCTGGCTAAAAGAGCCTGGGGAGAACACTGAGAATGTTCAATCTGGGAATGATCATTATATAGACACTTTGGTGAGATGTATCATGCTTTTTTTTGACTAACAGAAACTATTGAGTATACAGTCTAACCTTGGTGGTGAGACACATTTATACACCATAATGTTCTAATACCATTTTTTCAGACAATAACGCTTGGGAATGAAAAGTAAGAGGTGCCAGTCTGCCATGCACAGGCTCGCTGGAGACCTTCCTATCGGTTATTGTGATGCCATTCCTTTGCAGGTAAGAGATAGAATTGCACTGTACCGCTCATTTTCAGGGATTATCAGACACACTTTAATTAGCTGGGTCATATCCCTAAGGTCAGAGAAACAAGAACACTGCAATTAAACTGGAGACTGTATGGTTGGCTTGAGCGTCAAAATAATTATGGGGGAACCCCAAAGGTGAGCTCAACGTCTTCCAAACATCAGTTTATTCTTCATTAGATATTATTACGGCTCATTTTGCATTATTACAGCACGTTTTCAACGCACAGTAAGTAAACACGTAACAAGCAAAGTAGTATTTTTAGTCTTGAAAGAAATATCTCGGATGGATTGGAGGTTAGATCAAATTACAGGCATGTTTTCTATTTCAACGGCTGTCAAAAATAAATGGCTCAATTACAGTGGAGATCAGAATGGACAATAGAGGTTGTTTAGAATTATAGAAAACTAAATTTTGTAAAACACAAACACATATGAAAAAGCAGCAGAACAAGAGGTTAGTACAAGACCAACATGCCTATGTTAACTTCCACCGCAAGACATTTTATATCGCTTATCCAAGAAACTGTACAAAGTCTGAAAGGACATCCAAGTTGGAAACTCAATGCAATGATATTTGGCTCGCAAGGAAAGTTCTCTGACAACCATTTTATAAGTATAAAGTTTTTGTTTTGTTTGTGATGGTTTTCAGGCAATTTTTTTCAAATTCTTTAAATGTAGGGATTGTAAGATTTAGATTGTAAGCTCCCAAGGGCAGTGCTCTCTCACCCTTTTGTGTCTTTGAACTGGTTATTCATTTCACAGCTCGCACTCGGTTATACATTTTAATCATCATGCTACATCCACCACCAGTTCTGTATTTTGTACCAGTGTCCATATTTGATTTATAGATTGTCTGTATCATTATGTACCCTTTATTTGTTTTCCCACTTTGTACAGCACCACAGAATATGTTGGCGCTTTATAAATCAATAATAATAAATGTAATGGGGTACGTAAGGCCCAACTCCAGATTATACTTTATCTGAAACAAAGTATAGAAGGATTAAGGTGGCCATACAAGATCTGACGAAGGCGCAGAGCGCCGAAACGCGTAATGACGCCATACGCACGCTGAACCTACAGCCACGCCCACAACGAGACGGCTTCCCCGAGCATCAGACAACGCGTTGCCGGCCACAGTGCGTTGTTGCCCATCTGCCTGAGAGTGTAGCAGTGGACTGTACCGCTGATGAGCGGTTTTAACCATTTACATCTTGTGAGTATAATCCTATATTGCCATTAAACATATCCTTGGGTAATGCACGATAGAGCGCTTCCTTTTTTTCTAGATTAAGGTGGCCATACACCTGTCAATCTACCGCCAGATGGTGGACATCAGATAGATCCATTGCCTGCTGATGTAGTCAGACATCTATTGGTCATAGTTGGATTCTCATCTGACAAGGACTATAGCGGGTCAGTGCTACTGAGGTGGCACAGTATGAAACTTTACCAAGTCTTTACGGGAATCACGGTAGCCTGTGTGACAAAGATGAGACCAGGAGCCAAAGAGTGCAGTATCAAAGCTAGCTCAGTATTACAAGAGTAGTTACACTCACAAAGGTGGGTTTCAGAACCTGCAACTGCCGTATATCGCCGGCGGGGAAAACACCATCCCCGCTTGGTACACTAGATCCTGCAGGAACTGGGGGGGGGGGGGGGGTCGCTCTCCTGGGGTCCTTACTAGCTATAGATGGGCACCACACTAGTGGGAAGGACACCTCCAGGCTGCAATTCCCTAAGGGCCCTTTCACACCAGAGGGCTTTTTCGGCGTTTTAACGCCACGGCCGAAGTTGGCGTTTTCCTAGGTAAAAGGAAAGTCCATAGACTTTAATTTTAACATTCACACTTAACGCCGCGTTTTGGAGCGTTGAGTTTCAACGCTCCCAGGCGCTTTTTCTGGGCCTACCGCGGCGTTTCTCATTACAATTGATACTAATGTATGGGCGTTAAAACGCCTTAAAAACGCCTTGAAAACGCCAGCAGCCAAAACGCAGCGTTTTGCCTTTTCTCTGCTGCCTGTAGTGTGAAAGAGCCCTAAAGCACTTGAGGAAGCGGGCAGATACCCAAGAAACGAGTTTTTTAAAATTGTGCTTGAACAAACTTTAGGGCATATTTCCCCTACACGCAGATTAGATGCAGAACTGATGCAGAAAAACTGATTTCAATGAATGCCTATGGGAAAATCTGCATCAGAAAAATCGCGTTTAGTGGAAACAGGCCTATAGGCTTTAATTGGAGTCAGTTTTTCTGCATTCATTCTGCATCCAACCTGTGTGTAGTGGAAATAGGCCCTTACCTGATTTAAACCCTTGTTTTTTTTTTTAGTTGGATCATCTGTAGAGGTAAGATAACTCCTGTATTTATGTCTTTATAATGTATACTCCAAAATATTTATTTTTGGGTCCCTCCACCCTTCTTCAAAATCTTGATTTGAAATTCATGAAACCAAGAGCATCAAGATTAAGTTAATCTTCTTTCTTCCTGCGCCAACTAAAAAAGTTTGGCATGACCCATGAACTATTTAAGTCTTTCTGCTCTACCACCATCGAGTCGGTCCTTTGCTCCTCCATCCTCGTCTGGTATGCCGGCGCCTCGGCCAGCGATAGATACAAACTACAGTGGGTTATCAGAACAGCAGAGAAAATAATTGGAAAACGCCTGCCCCCGCTGGAGCTCATTCATAACTCCAGGATGAGGTCGAGAGCAATGAAAATTGTCAATGATCAGTCGCACCCAGGCTATCGGTTCTTCAAACGACTTCCATTGGGCCAGAGGTTCCTGGCCCTCCCCACCAAGACATCGAGGCACAGAGACACTTTTTTCCCCACAGCGGTGAGACTCTTGAACTCCCTCCAAACTAGGACCCCCCCTATAGTCGCACCCCTTTAGGGGCCGCACCCATGTCACCAAGTGGGTTCTGCACTACTACTGTTGTGTGTGTTTTATATCTTTTATTTTTTGTCTCAGTGGTCTCCCGCTTTTTTTTGTAATGTCATTGCATCATTGTACCTATGGAGCATTGTCATCTGTTTTTCACTGTCTTGTTTTCTCGCTTCTACTGCCAGTGAGGCCCGTTTGTTGCTAAAACCAATTCCGGATATGACCCAGTCATGCTTGGCAAAATAAATGATTCTGAAAAAAATATATATTAAAAAAAATGTGGTGCATAAGTTTGGTGAACTAAGCTCGAAAATGGTATATGCCAAATGGGTACTTTTTTTTTTTTTTCACTTCTATTTCAATATACAGTATTCAATTTAAAGTCTTCTTAAAATTAAAGAATAACAGCCCATATGAGAAACTATTAAGGCTATCATTTTTCAGATTAATAAAAATAGGAAACACTAAAACAAATTGAAAAATCCATGCTACTTTTATAGATATATGTGCCATATAAACGCTTTCTGGTAAATGCTCAAATTATGCTTGCTTTTTTTTTTAATACTGCATAGATAATGAAGCAAATTGCTCCTGCATAATGCATTATTAGATTTCGTAAAAATGTTAGCATATGCATCCAAATGCCTTTTCTAATTTTAAAATGAACCTTGCCAGAACGTTTTTATTTCGCTTACTCGCATCTTCCAGGAAAACACGATTCAGTAATAATAGTAGTAATAGTAGCTACAGTCTGGAAAAAGGAACTTCTAGAACACAAATGTAGTTTTACCATGAGTACCAACGGGGAAGGCCGAGTTCACACTGGGCCACTGTGTGCCTTGTAAAAATAGGACTAGAACGTGTGAGAGTAGAAAAGTACCTCACAGCATACTACACATTATGCTTGCGGCTTCTACGGCACCAAACTGCTAACATGGACTGAAGTGAACATACCATTACAATAGAATTAGATTTTAGTTTAGTCAAATAAAAACATTGCAAAAAAGTAAATAAAAACGTTGCAAAAAAGTGCAAAACAAAAGTCTGGTGCAAAAGTTGAGGATGCAAGGACTGGGGAAGAGTCTGTGTGCATTGATAGGGAACTGGCTAATGGACAGAAAACAAAGAGTTGTGGTCAATGGATTATACTCAAAATGGGAGACTGTTAGCAGTGGGGTCCCACAGGGGTCTGTACTGGGTCCAGTGCTCTTCAATTTATTTATTAATGACCTAGTAGATGCAGTAGTGAGCAATGTTGCTATTTTTGCAGATGATACAAAATTGTGCAGAATCATCAACTCTCAGGAAGATAGTGCCATATTGCAACAGGGTCTGGATAGGATGCCTATATGGGCACATAAATGGCAGATGAAATTCAATGTTGGAAAAATGAAAAGTCATGCATTTTGGTCGTACCAATGGTCTAGCACCATACAAAATAAATGGGATACAGTTGGGGACATCAAACTTGGAGAAGGACTTAGGAGTACTCATCGACAACAAGTTAAATAATCGTACTCAATGCCAAGCCGCTGCAGCTAAAGCTAACAAAATTTTGGGATGCATTAAAAGGGAAATAAAAACTCGAGATGCTAGCATAATATTGCCCCTGTTTAACTCTCTAGTAAGGCCACATCTGGAATATGGAATTCAGTTCTGGGCACCACATTACAAAAAAAGATATTGCAGTTTTAGAGCAGGTGCAGAGACTAGCAACAAAATTGATATGTGGGATGGAAGGTCTCACTAGATAAACTGTATTTATTTAATCTAGAGAAAAGACGCCTTAGAGGGGATCTAATTAACATGTATAAATACATAAGAAGGCAATATAATAGCTTGGCGGATGAGCTTTTTGTCCCTAGGCCTTTTCAACGGACTAGACATGATCTGTGCTTGGAGGAAAAACATTTTAGCCATTTATTTAGGAAAGGGTTCTTTACAGTAAGAGTGATTAAGATGTGGAATGCATTGCCACAGGAAGTCGTTATGGCAAACTATATACCTGCATTTAACCACTTCGCCCTATCTGGACGGATATATCCGTCCAGATGGGCACTGCTGCTGCAGCCGTGTGGTGCGCGCGATCGGGCGCGCGCCCGCGCGCGCTCCCACTGCCTCCCGCTGCCCCCCCGATCAGTGAATGGGAATATAATTCCCATTCACCGATCTAAGTCTCCGGCAGAAATGCCGCCGCTTTCTCATCAGAGAGAGCGGTATTTCTGCCCCCAGGAAACATCACCTTCTTCTTATAGTTCCTAGATGCGAGATTGTTCGCATCTAGGAATTTTTTGAATGTGGCCATCTTGTGGCCAAATAGTAAACTGCACCCACATACCTAAATTAAATAAAAAAAAATACATTATGTTACATCTAAAATTAGCTATTTACCTCCCAAACTAAAATTACCCAAATACATTTTTGTATTTAAAAAAAAATAAAAAAAATTACAATAAAAAAAAAAAAAACTACATAAATAGCTACCTAAGGGTCTGAACTTTTTAAATATACATGTCAAGAGAGTATCTTATTAATTTTTTTTAAAAATTATAAGCTTATAAATAGTGATGGACGCAAATTGAAAAAATGCACCTTTATTTCTAAATAAATTATTGGCGCCATAAATTGTGATAGGGACGCAATTTAAACGGTGTAATAAGCGGGACAAATGGGCACATAAAATGCATGGGTTTTAATTACTGTAGCATGTATTAATTTTAAACTATAATGGCCAAAAACTGAGGAATAATGATTTTTTTCCATTTCTATCTTAATCTTTCTGTTAAAATGCATTTACAGTAAAGTGGCTCTTAGCAAAATGTACTACCCAAAGAAAGCCTAATTAGTAGCGGAAAAAACAAGCTATAGATTAATTAATTGTGATAAGTAACGATAAAGTTATTGGCGAATGAATGGGAGGTGAACATTGCTCGGATGCTTAAGATTTTCGACGCTGTAGGCTGAAGTGGTTAAAGGGGGCTTAGATGCTTTCCTTGCGTTGAAAGACATCCATGGCTACAATTACTAGGTAATGCCTAATGATGGTGATCCAGGGATTTTATCTGATTGCCATCTGGAGTCGGGAAGGAATTTTTTTCCCTTTTGGGGCTAATTGGACCATGCATTGTAAGGGTTTTTTCGCCTTCCTCTGGATCAAAAGGGATATGTGAGGGAGCAGGCTGGTGTTGTACTTTTTTCTCTGGTTGAACTCGATGGACGTATGTCTTTATGTCTTTTTTCAACCAAAATAACTATGTAATTATGTAACTAGGTCAACTATAAAAACTTTATGACAAAATTCCTGTTAATTTCACGTTTGTTGATGAGCACAGTTGTGAATCAAGGTGCTTTCGGCGCTGTGTGCCGGACGTCTGACTTGGGCGCCATTATAGCAGTTATGCTATACTCCACAGCCCACGCACAGGAAATTCGGAGTTCCAGCAAGCAAGGAACCCCGAATTACTTCTTCCCTCCCCCAGAGTTGCTACGACTTGGCGGAAGAGTTGAATTTAACGCCGCCAGGGATTTGAGCAGCAGAGTGAGCCATCATCATCAGCGGCGTTCCAATGCGTACACCACGGTTGGAGGTTGCACAGGTCATTTGTGTGACAAAGTTACTAACAATTATATTTCCATTTCAGTCTGTAACCAGATAACACTGTTCAAACCTGACAGTTAAGTTCAACTTGCTCCTCTTTGCAGCAGTAGCAGTACTTGTTTTAAAGTACTGTTGCCATGATATTGTTCAGAAACCCCGACAGTGATAAGCTGCACAAGACAAGAGCCTTTCGTTAATAAATTTCCAACACCTGCACTAATCCACTGACTACCAGGAGACCATAAACACCCCAATCTAAGAAAGAGCTCAAAAGTTATAGAACTGAGTATTTCTCAACAAAAGTTGAATTTCCCCATATCAAAAGTTACATTTTTCAATATAATATTTTCTAATTTTACCACTGACTAATTTTTACCTATAGGTATCCCATATTTATTGAATGCCTACATAATAAGCACACACCTAAAAAGCACAAAGAACTTTTCTCACGTGTCCCTGGTTTTGGAAGAAGTAGACGCTCTTGTCTGATGTCCCAACCCCACACACAAAGTAACATTTGGTCTAAGGTCAGCTCAAGCCCATGTAAGTTTTTAAATAAAGAATTCATAAGAAGGACTAGTGATGATGAGTTTAGTGCTGCTCTGTAGGCCTTAATGCTTCCTGCTGCCACTTTTTAAATTTTTTTTTAATTTTTTATTTTTTTTTGCAGTTCAGCGAGTGAGGGTCTTCTAACCAGCTCAGGCATTTGTCATTGACTTTGGAGGTATCTGAGGATCTGACCTATGGGAGGGGCTGAGGACCTATGGGAGGGGCTGCTTGAATTGCATCCTCCTGCTGTTCATAATGTGAAGGGGTGGCCACAGACTGAATCTCTCTGAGAAGACTTCAACCCATAGCAATGACAGTATGTGATGCATAATATTGCCAGTGTGCACGCTCCTGACCAGGTCATTTAAAAATGATTTAGCTCAATTCACTAATAGTGGAACAAAAAACAACCAATTCAAACTCTGCCTCTGCGTGCCTCCACGAAAAAGAAAAACATTTGTGGCTGCTGTGGGAGTGGACTATACTAAAAATGAAATTCCTGAAAAGAACTAAAAACATTGAAGTGACATTTCATTATGTTAATGTTACAAAAGAAAAAATAAAATGGTAGGGAAAAAAGAAAAAGTAAAGCTATCTATAGACATTTCTCATTCTTCAAAACAGCAAAACAATATTCATAGCAATATATTAATAATTGTAGTAGTAATAATAATAATAATAATAACAATAATCTAAAATAACAGCCTAGGGAACATCTTCCTGCCAGCTCACTTTTAATATGCTGCTTAAATAAGACAAATGCACAATAATTGTAATTAAAGTGTTGAAGCAGTTGCATGGTGAGCCTGTTCTGCCAGCTCGGAGAGAGGATTTGGATTTAGGCTTCTGTGGTTGAAGAAACTGGTGCTTTGTGGTTTTATGTAATGCTGGTCTACGTTAGGACCATCTACAACCATCAGAAAACCACACAGAATGTTTTGCTTTACCCACTTATAATCTACAAGACAGCTTTAGCCACTCTTTGGCCAAATAAATTCTAGCCAGGATACAGCCCTGGTCTTAGAAAAGACCAAAAGACAGACAGGTTATAGATATAGATAATTTTATGATTGAAGAAACGGCGAAAATCCAAGACTCACTTTCCACCAGAGATGACTGAACAAACCATACAATTTCACAGCTCCTGGTGCTGGCCTCCTTTACTACTAAAAAGAATATCTATTTGACTTTAGAAAAAACAACCTCCTAAGCTAAAGCATTATTCATTGGCACTATTTACTGATATTTTTTAAAATCCTTATAGTAATAAAATGTACACATAAAATGTAGCACTGTCTGCTATTTGACGGGGAGCACATGAGCTCTAAGCCTGAGCGAACACCGCTCTGCGCAGAACTTTGTTCAATCTACAAATGGGTTTTTGCCACCATATAAACACTTCACCCTACCTAAGGTATCCTTACTTTGTCGCAGTGGTGGGGCGTGCACGAACAAGTGATTCAAGGAGATATACTGGAGGTTGCCTAGCTAATGGTAGGGTCTTCAAAACTGAATAGGTCAAAGGTGATGATTCAGACTTAATAGGATACCCTGGTCCTCCAAGTCTGGGGTTTGGACAA
The DNA here is from genome assembly GCF_040937935.1 of Hyperolius riggenbachi. Lineage (NCBI taxonomy): Eukaryota > Metazoa > Chordata > Amphibia > Anura > Hyperoliidae > Hyperolius > Hyperolius riggenbachi. The sequence continues at coordinate 59,362,024 of NC_090651.1, forward strand.
TAGGCGACAAACCTGTTGATACCAGTCATGGAGTCTTGACAGCACTGACTGCCACTTGAACCCTTTCCCAACAGTGGATAACCGTACCCTTAATTATGGATTCATCTTAAGACGTATCTGCAGACTACCAGCAGGCCTCAGTATGCATCCTTTTGACTGACAATATCAGCTAGGCTAGCGGTCGTATTTACTGTAGGGTGCACTCTTGTAAATGTCTCAGAGAAGGATTGCCGATACTCCTGTAAATAAGGCCTCTAAAGGCTGGTACACACAATGGCCATTTCATGTTAGATGGATGGTTTGAATCGATCAATTTTCAGCTCACTACTGCACACCCATCGACCTGACGGGAAAGAGCATTGTGTGTATCAGGCATTACACTCTTAGATACAAATTATTATTCAGGCCATTGTGATCAAAGATGAGCTACAAATTATCATTGAGATCAAAGATGAGCTACAAATTATCATTGAGTCCATTGAAATCAAATATGACCCCCCCCCCCAAAAAAAAGTGGCTTTATTAGAAACTGTTGGTTACAAGGTGGCAAGTGTTTGCAACTCTGACTTGGTTCATATCAAGGGGCAATGCAAGTTGAAGAATTTGCAATAACAACATTTTATATATTTTTTTTGTATTTCTTATTTGGTTAATTCAGGACAGGTTTGCAGGATCTCCGATGATCTCTAGTCCAACGATGCCTTAGTGAATGCTTGACATCACCACAGCAGACCAGCATAATTTACCAGGCTGGAAGCAGGAAAACGAGCAACGCAAGTATCCATACATGTATGTAAGACTGCAGATCAAAGAGCTTCAAGTTAAACACCCTTCCATCTTTCAGCCCCGTCTCAACAAGGTTATGGTGGATAATGACAATTGTCCAACCAGAAAGTGGAAAATTTGATTCTCCGTAACAAAATAAATGGAGAAATATCCATCAAGAGAATTTGCGAAAGGTCACCGCATAGCATAACAGATCCTTTGGCTTGTGTAATCCTCCTTTTCAGCCTGTCACTGCGGTTTTGTACTCCAGTCTAAGTAGTATTAATTTTAGCACAAAACATACAGAGGAAGAATGTTGTTCTTCCAAAATCCACACATAAAACAAACCATGACTAATGAATCTGGTGCAATAAAATGGACATTTTTTTTCTTTTTGCTAACTGACAAATCAATTTTTATACAATACCGTTGTTCTTCATGCCCTTCAAACAGCGCATTTTTCTTTTTAATTAGTCTGGATAACTGCATAAAATTACTGATATGTTATAGATCAACTTCATCTCTGGATAACACGGGCCACGGGAAAAATCACAATATTTTTGCTGACACTTTCAGTGTTTGAAAGCTTTCCAAGAATGTTGCACTTCCAAACAAAAATTCTCCAATTTGTTACAATTAATATATTTTAAGAGCTTTGGGAATGTTTACTGAAATAATGATGTAGACCAGCAACGGAAGTGCAAACTGGGAGGAAAACAGTTTGTCAAGTCCTACACACAAAACATGCAAAGACAACAAGGGAGGAAAGGGTTTAGGTCCTTTTTATATGGACGTATGGTACTGCACACTGGTTAGGGAGCTCAGATGGGTACATGAAATTTGGGCACCCATGTTACTATTGGCAATAGATCGGAACTTTGGCACTTGCAGTGCCCGATAAAATTGTGGGCACTGGACCCCCTGCTATGCAAACTGCGGCTACAAATAGCTGCAGTTTGTGCTATTTACCAATAATAACACAAGTGCCTAAACTTCGGTGGTGCTCGATATTTTCCTGTCTACAGCGGTGAAGGTGACACGGTTATTGGTATACTTTTCGGATACTTTTTAGCTTTTTTATATGCTATAAAAGATGCTGTTCAAGGAAAAGTTTGTTTCTTTATAAGGTTTGCCTCAGTGTTAAGGTGGCCATAAACTTATAGATTTGCAGGAGATTCGACCATCAGATAGATTTCTGTCAGATGCCTGTCAAGTCAAATCTGACAGAAATATATCGGATGTGTGCCACACACTAGGAACAGTTTTTCAATAGATTTCAGAATGAAATCTATTGGAAATCTAATGAAAATCGATCTAAATGCATTATTGCACCATTAGATTGGGCAGCACGGTGGCGTAGTTGTTAGCTCTCTCACCTTGCAGCGCTGGGTCCCTGGTTCGAATCCCAGCCAGGGCACTATCTGCAAAGAGTTTGTATGTTCTCTCCGTGTCTGCGTGGGTTTCCTCCGGGTACTCCGGTTTCCTCCCACATTCCAAAAAAAAAAAAACATACGGATAAGTTAATTGGCTCCCCCTAAAAATTGGCCCTAGACTACAGTACTTACACTTCATAATATAGACATATGGCAATGGTAGGGATTAGATTGTGAGCTCTTTGAGGGACAGGTAGTGACAAGACAATATATATATACACTGTACAGCGCTGCGTAATATGTCGGCGCTATATAAATACTAAATAATAATAATAATAATAATTAGATCCAATGCAACTCTACGGGTCATCGATCTGCTGCCAGCAGCAGTTCGATCTAGATTTCCCATCCTGTCAGCTAGATCAAATCGATCGAAATCAGCTGTAAATCGATTAATTTGCTGATTTGAAAGAATTGATTTCTAATCGATCGATTCTATAGAATCGATCGAAAAATCGATGGCTGAAATTGACAAGTGTATGGGCCCCTATACTGTTCAAACTGGACATAACTGATTCGGAACACACAAATTGAGATGTAGGCGAACAGCTCACCTGCGAACAGCTATGGCCCTGTACTACTTCCAGGTCACACTCTTTGAATAATAGAATAATACGCATGCCCTAGCTTGGCCGCGTTTAGTAGTACTCATGCCCTGGCCTGGCGTTGCATGTCCAAAGCGTGTCCGAAGCGTACCCGGCCACAGGCGCGCAATCAAGTACACGCACTGCCGGGCCAGGGCATGCGTACTACTGAATGGGTTCGGTCCAGGGCACGTGTACTACTCAGAGTGTAACCCGGAAGTAGTACAGGCCCATAGCTGTTCGCCTACATCTCTACACACAAATACTGCCGACTACCACACTTCAGTACCGAACAAGTGGACAGGGTCAAAAAAGTTTACTACTTGTGCTCCATGGCACATTTCACATGACTGATACTTCTTCCTTCCCCTTTTGCAGCAAAACCTTATACTGAAACCTGATTTATTGCCTATGGAAAAATACATACTGCTGAAGGGTGCAGGCAATGACAGTGCACATCTCATTTAGAACACCTAAAATACCAGAAATGATTCTTAGTATTACAATCCGCTCTATTTAAAGCAAACCTGGAATGAAAATAAACTTATGAGGTAATCGTATGTGTAGTGCGAATGGTAAATAGAACATTAGTAACAGACAACCTTAATCATTTTTATTTTCAGTTTAAAGGGCTCAATATGTTTGACGGAATTCTAAACAGCAGCCATGGCAGTCTGGTGTAAAACCTGCTAGGTTAAAGAGGAGCTGTTAGGTATAAGGTCTCAGAGAAAATAAACACATATCAGTAGCTAAATATTGGCTGTACTTACATTACATATGCATTTCACTGTCCACGTTTGGATTTCACAGAATTTGTATATAGTATATGCAGAGATAGATGCTCCTGACAGCTCATGGCAGGCTCCATGTTTTTCTGTCAAATGTGTCCTGCCTGCTTCCTGATCACAGAAAAGCTCGTACTGAATAACACAGTGTGCAGTGAATATTAATGAGCCATGTGGCTAGGAACAATAGCTGACTCCTGCAGTGTACTCTGCCCGGAGATTTATCAGTGCTACGTGCTGGACTGATTACAAGCTGCTGTAACGTCTCATTAGCAGCCGAGGGGAGGGCCCCAGAATGCTTTGCAGTATAGTATGCGGCTTGCGTCCTCTTGGGTCTAATTAGCTTTTCTGATAAGCACACATCAAAGGTAAGAGAGATTTTTATCTTCACTAATGCCTTTCTGGCTTCCTTCTAAACTGTTTAACACAGGAGAATAGAGGTTTAAATTAGCTTCTGCAGCCTGACAGTTACTCTTTAAGCTGAAAAATGACCTTTTGAACTTTTTAACACAAAAACCTTATCAGCAGTATTTTCTCAGCCAGATAAGAGTGTTTTGCCCTTTTTTTTTTTTTAAGGAAACTGGACTCATAAGCTCATTTGCATCGACAGCTCTAGTTTTTTAACACTTGCTGTACTGGAAAACAGAAAGGCAATTTCTTAGAAGGGCTAGTGCTATATGTACCAATGTTTATCTCGTGTTATTTCAGTTATGTTTTAAACCTATACCCATCCATTCAAATTTGGTAGAGAATTTAAAATTTACAAATGGCATTTAACCTTTCCGCCTTCTTCCAAATGTAAAATTTTCAAAAATAAAATATACTTTTTTTCCGTCTTCACAGAAAAACCCCCAAAAAACTACATGTATGAAAAAAAAATCATCTATTCAGAATATTTAGAAGGTAGGTTTACCGCCTTCCGTAACACCCTCTCATGTAAGATGAACATCTAGTAGTTCCATGTTGTAATTGTTATGATCTTCACATTACGGAATAATGCGTTATTTCGCTTTGAATTCTGGCATCCTCCTAGCTTGCCTGGTAAAGAGCCAAAACTGTTGAAGTTGTCAGTCCACTACTTTCTCTGCAGACGAATGCTCTTTTGCCGAGCTCCTTATTCCTGGCCCGTTGCCAATTAGGGAAATCCATTTTACATAAAGAAAGCATGTAGCTCAAGTCCACAGCCCTTTTTTTTATTACGTACTGAGGGAAAAAAATAATGAATGGACAAATGCCAGTCTCGTTTGCAGTGATGCATCTGTCATTTAAAAAAGAAAACAGGAGGTAGATTAATCTGCTGAGGTAGATCCCCCCCCCAACCCCCACCAAGCAGGATATGGCTGTGACTGCACTCGTGGCAAATCACGTGACTTGGCACCATTTACTTCATTGGCTGGGGCTGCAGTAAATAGAGCCGCCATGTAAAGAGCTAAAGCCTTCTCCTTTTGCTGAATTCTTAAAATGGCGGACACCGGGCGCTGCATGAGAAGCAAACCGAGTCCCTTTTCTTATTTTTTTTCCCTTCTCTCCCCTCCTCGGTTGGAGTTTTATAAACCTTTGCAGATTTGAGTAGAAACAGATTTCTTGCAACTTGCACTGGGTCTCGATTTCACAGCTCAATGTACACTCAGGCACTGTCAAAAACTTGACTGTGTTCCAAGGAGCATATTAACTGTAAACTTTCCAAGAGCAAAAAAAAAAAAAAAAAAAGAGAAAGAGAGAGAGGGAAAGACAGAAGCAAGTACGAACCCCCGGCTGAAAAAAAAAAGGAAAGGAAATCCCTCTTTCTAGCACTTGCAGCGCTCCCAGGGTTGTAGACGTGCAAACCGTACATGGTTAATGTGAATCCGGCCAGATGTGATCCTGTCTCACTATGTCATACAAAGTCATTTAAAAAAAAAATTCTGGCGGAGTTGCAGACAGCTCTTTTGCTTTCCAAGGCCTGGCTAGCTGAGCGCCGCACTCGCATGTAAAAATAGTCGCTTGTAGCCTGGCTAAATTTCAAACCCTCTGTGCCTGCCAGACATAACAGCAAATCAACATTGGAGAGAAAGTGTTTTCCTCGGCCGCGGCCAGAGAGAGAGACTGGGAGAGGGATGCCAGGGAACAATCAGGGCCGACTGGCCGGGCCTCGCAGCCGCTCGATCACAAATTCACTGGCTGCACGCCACGAGACTAGGCCGGCCCAGCTAACCAGTTGAGTGCTGGGGATTCTGCAATGCCCTGCAAAAAAACACAAACAGAACAGAAAAGCTCTATCCTGACAGAAACAGGTTAAAGAAGACTTATGGAATGGACCCGTAAAAAAGCAACAAAGGTTTTATGCAAAATGCAGCAACAAACCAGTGAAAGAAGAATAGTGAAGGATATTTCATTGGTTGATGGGTCTGAGCAATTTACATATTTGCTCTCTGCAATGCTGATTTTTTTTTTTAGTTGCTTATATACTAGTGAAATGGTCCACTTTTTTTTTAACCCTCAAGTACCCCAATGTAAGTGAAGTGTAACAGTAAAAAAAAAAAAAGAGAGAGAGATCTTCCCAGTAGGCATATTCCCGCTTCCTCGGGCAATAACAGAGAGGAGTACACCATAGTAAAGTCTTAAGGTCACGATAAGCGCTTCTTTCACAGAGGCGCTTATTGTGACCTTAAGACTTTAGTGTGGTGTACTCCTCTCTGTTATTGCCTGAGGAAGAGGGAATATACCTACAAATGCGTTGCATCGTATGTTGGAGTATATAAATCTTTCTATGTGAAAATCGACCGTTTCTTGTCTACTTCGGGGAAATTTGTCCACCACTACCTAGTACATTTTATCCTTTTGGGGCCTCTGTTCCCTTTTACAATACCAGTATCCACCCCTGGTGGAGGGGTCGAATCCCCCTTTCTTCTCCTGACCTACAGAGACGCCATTTTAATCCTGAGTGAGGGCAGGTCTAATCTCACTTGCTTATACAGTGATTGCCTAGACGGTAACCCTGACTTGTGAGTATATCAATTATATATACTTCTCATTTACTCAATTATTTTACATAGTACACTATAATGGGCTCTCGGTATTCCCCTTTTTCTTTTCCCAGCAGGCAGTTGACAACCATAAGGGGCTCATTTATCGAATACTCACTAGTTCTACTACCAAGAACCCAATCCTGCGGCCTCCGATAATTTGGCTAACATTGTACCTCTTTCCAGAATTGTTCAGAGCCTCCTTTTACGTAGCATGGTGTGGATGCCTAGTGGTGGCACAACAACTATTCACTGGACTCAGTCATGGTCACCTGGGGTTGGTGGTCATAAATGTGACAATTTGGGGCGTATGAGCGCTTTTCAAAAGCTATACAGACATGGTGTTTTGCTATAGCCAAGCAATGTGTACAGTTGAATGGAGAGGGGAAGAGGGATGATGGGATCCACATGAGTGAACACCGTCTTGCAGTGTGGGAACCATGCAGTCTTCCATAATTAATCGCTTAACTACAGTGGATCGATAAACAACTCGTCTTCTCTCGCAAGCTTAATGGATGGACGTTTGTGCCGAAAAAGAGCTCAGCAATTTCCCATAAAACCAACCTTTCCCACTGAAGGGCTACACAGAGCTAGAGGAACACTTATAACCGGAGAGAGGCCTTAAAGAGAACCTGACCCAGTTGCAAAAAATTAAGCCCCCCCCCCCCCCCCCCCCCCCAAAAAAGAGAGTACACTACCTGGTATGCTGATCCAGAGGGTGGCCGGATCAGGTAGTGTCCATTACCGCCTCTCCCTGCCGCTCTTATGTGCCGCATTTCTTCGCTTTTGGTTCTGTGACTCCTGGGGTCACAACACTGCAGATGCAGCTCAGTGCTCTCCCCAGTCTTGATCCTGCCGTGGGACCCCCCGAAGCGTGGCCTCCCTGCGCATGTGTGCTAGCTCCATCCTGCTCGGACATCTGCCTGTGCTATTGTGCAGACGGCTTGTACCTTCGCAGTGGTGCAGACCTGAACCAGCTTGGCTTTTCCCAAAAAACCAGAGCGAGACAGAGCTACTGCACCTGCGCTGACAAGCAGGATTTCGGGGGTCCCAATGCAGGAGAAAGAGAATGGGGTAAGTGTCTTTAGGATCCAGATGCTTCCCCCCTTCCGAGCAGAGTACCCCATAGGGCAGGCTGGGCAAATTTTGTGCGAACCGGGCCGCATCGCCCAGTGCCACCAAAGGGGCACTTTTATAATTACCGGTATACTCTATGGAGCAACAGCACGAGTTAAGTTATTTAAGGAGAGAAATTGTGAATTAGTAAGTAAGGTGAGATAATTGAACAGATAAAGCTTTGTAAATGAGCCCCAGTAAGTCACCGTATCGCGCTTCATCAAGTTGCCCATCCTTCCCTATTCATTAACCAGTAGAGGTCGTTCTGCTATAGCATCTGTACAGTGCTTGCTCCACGCACTGTCACAATTCACCCACAAACGCGGTGAGCGACACTGAATGACGTTTCCAGCATCCGACGGCCTTTTCTTCTGCTGTTCGGTAAATATTAAACATTCTCATTCAACATTCCACATAAGATTCAGTGATAATTTATATTAAACTAATGTTTCCATTTGTGAGACAATTCCTTTTTTTTTTTTTTTAAACAAATAAAAAACCACCACACAACATTCACTTTAAGCAGCGCTTTGAGGCTAATTCTCCGTGGTGCGGTTTAACCAGGCGTGACGTTACTTTGGTTATTGGTAAGTCGGAGCTCCTTCATCCTACGCTATACACACACAAGCCACAAGCACTGCAGACAACACTTCTATGTCTGCTCACCGCCAGAGGTGTCAGCGGCACGTTAGCGACTCACAGAACAATAACGGAAGAGGAGAGAACAGCCCGGGCCTCTCAGCCATCTGCGGGAAAGGCAGGTTACATGTTTCTAATTTAAAGTGGCAACCTCCTGTTCTCTGAACGGACCCGTGGGAACTTTTTGAACCTTCAGCTGAGCTCTTGCTAAATCTCACGAGCGCTCCCTGAAACTGGAGCGCAGAAGGCAAATTTCAGATCTGATCTAGAAAAATCAAGCTGGCAATTAAATACCACAAAGCAGCAAGGATGAAGCAGAGCAGAATATTAACAGGAAAATAAAGGTGAACATCTCTTAAAGTGTGCATGCCATATTTGTAATTTTTGGTTGAGAGGGCCTCAATTGGCAAAACAGTCCTCCACCCCCTTTGCTCCTTTTTCTGAGGAATTTCTTTTGAGTATTTGAAGCTACCTCACTTTAAAAACCAAAACAAAGCAAAGAGCACCTACTGAAATGATTAGAACCTCTGGTGTCCTAATACGGAGCACCGCTATAGCAGGCCTTATTGGAGTACAGGATCTTTTCTTGAGAACTTTTCACTCGCACAATTCGCTACTTGCCCGTGGAGAGATGCTCCTATCAGATAACGTATGCCAACTTTAAAACCCCTGGTTCCGATTCATGAACATTAATCTGCTTCAGAAGAACTGAAGTAGTCTCTCTGGGAATAAACAAGAAAATAATGATCCTAACCAGGAACCAGCATGTGGCATACAATTAAAGGACAAATGTAGTGAGAAGAATATGGAGGCTGCCATATATATTTCCTTTTAAACAATACCAGTTGCCTGGTAGCCCTGCTGGTCTATTTGGCTGCAGTAGTGTCTGAACAACACCACAAACAAGTATGTAGCTAATCTTGCCAGATCGGACAATGTCACAAACACCTGATCTACTGCATGCTTGGTGAGGGTCTCTATTAGAGGCAGAGGATCAGCAAGATGCCAGGCAACTGGTATTGCCCCCATATCCCTGTTGCTACAGTTGTCCTTTAAGGCAAAGGGGCATAAGGTCTTATATCCAGAAGGGCTACAGGAATCTAAATCATTAGACCAGATTATTTTCAGACTGTTAAAATGACCATACATCTAGTGATCTCCTAACCAAGCTGATCAGATTAATGAAAGAAATCAGATTTTCGAACCGATCCCATCAATCTGATTGTTTTTCACCCCTCTTTTTATAGCATGTACATAGGTTTGCACATATAATTAATCCACAGAAGGCTTTTAGCTATTTAAATCGGATCTGAACTCAAAATGTCCTCTCTGCTCTATAAGATAAGCAACAGCATAATAACCTTTAAACAAAAACATTTCTTTGTTACAGCTGATACAAATCCTAAATAAAATCTGCACAGTTTCTACTTCCTGATTCATGTAAGCAGACATTGTTAACATCCTGTGCTCTCAAATGAGCTTATCTGCCATCTCTGTCATAGCAGTAATCTTACACAGGGGAGAGATCAAATTACAACTCGTGATTAGACACAAATGAGGGGGAATCAGAAAGGCTAAACTCTCTAAATACAGTCAGGGTGCATTTCTCTGTTTTCCTTCTGTCCTGTGCAAGAGTTCAGGTCCACTTTAACCGGATCCGGACTGACGCAGTTGAAAACTACGTCCTGCATGTGGCTGCGTGGATCTGACAGGATCAGGGGCGGACATACGGCCGTGCAGGCCGTGCCGCCGCACGAGGGCCCCTGAAGTTCCGTTTTCTTCAGGGGCCCATTAAGTATTTTTTTTTTTTTTTATATTTTTTTTTTTTTTTATTATTTTATTCCCGGGGGGCCCCCCGACTCCTATCCTCCCTCCCTCCCTCACCTCGGGGGGCCCCCCTCCCGATATGCGCGGCGGGAGAGCGAGCGAGCGGCAAATGCAGGAAGGGCTCTCCAGGCATCCGCTAGAGGCCCAGCCGCTTGGTCTCCAATATGTCTCCAGTTGGAGACATATTGGAGACTCAGCGGCTGGGCCTCTAGCGGATGCCTGGAGAGCCCTGAAGACTTCCTGCATTTGCCGCTCGCTCTCCCGCCGCGCATATCGGGAGGGGGCCCCCCGAGGTGAGGAAGGAAGGGAGGGAGGGAGGATAGGAGTCGGGCCCCCCACCCGGATAGCTACCCACCCGGCTACCTAACCACCTACCCACCCGGCTACCTACCTACCCACCCACCAGGCTTCCTACCTACCCACCCGACTACCTACCCACCCACCAGGCTTCCTACCTACCTACCCACCCGGCTACCTACCCACCCACCAGGCTTCCTACCTAACCACCCACCCAACTACCTAACCACCCACCTGGCTACCTACCCACCCGGCTACCTACCCACCCGGCTACCTACCTACCCGGCTACCTACCTAACCACCCACCCGGCTACCTACCTAACCACCCACCCGGCTACCTACCTAACCACCCACCCGGCTACCTACCGGGCTAGTTACCAACCCACCCACCAGGCTACCTACCCACCCACCCGGCTACCCGGCTACCTACCTAACCACCCACCCGGCTACCTACCTAACCACCCACCTGGCTACCTACCTAACCACCCACCCGGCTACCTACCGGGCTAGTTACCAACCCACCCACCAGGCTACCTACCCACCCACCAGGCTACCTACCTACCCACCCACCAGGCTACCTACCCACCCACCAGGCTTCCTACCTACCCACCCGGCTACCTACCTACCCACCAGGCTACCTACCCACCCACCAGGCTACCTACCTACCCACCCACCAGGCTACCTACCCACCCACCAGGCTTCCTATCTACTCACCCGGCTACCTACCTACCCACCCGGCTACCTACCCACCCACCCAGCTTCCTACCTACCCACCCGGCTACCTACCTAACCACCCACCCGGCTACCTACCTACCCACCCACCCGGCTACCCACCCACCAGGCTTCCTACCTAACCACCCACCCGGCTACCTACCTAACCACCCACCCGGCTACCTACCGGGCTAGTTACCAACCCACCCACCAGGCTACCTACCCACCCACCCGGCTACCCACGCACCCACCAGGCTACCTACCTACCCACCCACCGGGCTACCTACCTACCTACCGGGCTAGTTACCCACCCACCCACCAGGCTACCTACCCACCCACCCACCAGGCTACCAACCCACCCACTCACCCACCCACCCAGCTACCAACCCACCCACCCACTCACCCACCCACTAGGCTACCTATCCACCCAACCACCCATGGGAGCTGCGCGCCGGATGGAGGCTGGGACAGGAGGTCTGCTGCTGCAGGTGAGTAAATGTTTTTGTTTTATTTATATTAGCAGGTGTATGTTCTGGGCAGGTCTGCCACATGATTGCATGTATTTTCTTCGCAAATCTGCCGACATGATTGCATGTATTTTCTGGGCATATCTGCCGACATGATTGCACGTATTTTCTGGGCATATCTGCCGACTTGTTTGCACGTATTTTCTGGGCATATCTGCCGACTTGATTGCATGTATTTTCTGGGCATATCTGCCGACTTGTTTGCACGTATTTTCTGGGCATATCTGCCGACTTGATTGCACGTATTTTCTGGGCATATCTGCCGACTTGATTGCACGTATTTTCTGGGCATATCTGCCGACTTGATTGCACATATTTTCTGGGCATATCTGCCGACATGATTGCACGTATTTTCTGGGCATATTTGCCGACATGATTGCACGTATTTTCTGGGCATATATGTGTATTTTCTTGAGAAAACCTGCACAATTATGTGAATTTTCTGGGGAAAGGGTCACCAAAACTTGGGCCCACTGTCTTTGCGTTGCACTTTTCAAGGGAACCTGAGGTGAGAATAATATTGAGGCTGCCATATTTCTCTCCTTTTAAGCAATACCAGTTGCCTGGCTGCCGTGCTGGTCCTCTGCCTCTTATTCTTTCAACCATAGACCCTGAACAAGCATGCAGCAGGTCAGGGGTTTCTGACAATATTGTCAGAACTGAGAAGATTAGCTGCATGCTTGTTGCTGGTGTAATTCAGTTTATTACTGCAGCCAAATAGATCAGCAGGGCCGCCAGGCAACTAGTATTGTTTAAAAGGAAATAAACCCTCACCCCGGGTTCGCTTTAAGTTACAGTTAGCTCCGCCCTCATCCGGTCATTGCCACGCCCATTTTTTCGCCGCGGCGCGCGTAGCGCGCCGCAGGTCATAGGGGGCCCACAATTACAATTTTGCACAGGGGCCCACTGCTGGCTGTGTCCGCCACTGGACAGGATGTAGATTTCAAAACACGTCGCCACATGGTTCCGCCTCTCCTGCCGATCACGCCGCTGTCTCCATGCCGCAGATCACTCGTCATGCCGTCTATATGACGGCAGAGCTGTGTGATTGGCTTACAATCGATTGACAGCGTAGGGAGCCAATGAAAGTTGCTCCTGACCTGCTCGCAGAGTTCTGCCGTCATAGGGACGGCAGAAAGAGGGACCTGCGGTGGGGACAGAATGGTGTGACCAGCGGGAGCAGCGGATGATTGCAGCGATTCGCCGGTAAGCGTCGTTTTACCGCGCCAGCAGTCTCTGATGGTTAAGGGGGAAGAGACTGCTGGTACAGAAGTAGTTAAAAATGTCATCTTTCCACTGTGGCCCTGCACAACGTTAACAGCCCCACTCTGTCCCCGGGACGTCACAGGTGTCCATCCACTTTAGCCTCCGGAAGCCCCAGCAGTAATCGCATCAAGGCCGGCTTGCCGGGCGACCTGAGAGAGCCGTGTGAAAGAGGATCACCCGGAATGTTCTGTTCCGTTTCTGAACAAGACAGAATTAACTGGGATGAGGTTTCCTTCTGTTACCTAGCCGGCCGCAAACGTCAGCTGGATTAGCCGCTGAGCAGCTACAGAACACAATTGCCTCTGCAAACGTCTATCCCCACTAACCCGCATTCTACCGTGAACTGATGTGACTTTCCAAGAGCACCTGTCTTTTACACCCCAGCACATGTTTCCCATAAAGCTCAACCACTTTTCATGTGCCAGCCTTTACAACCACATCCTTATAGTAAATACTTCATGTGCTATAAATACATCTTATGCTTAGAATGGAATCTGTAAAGCTACTTCACAGGAAAAAAAAAACGTATTATGGTATTCATGAGCCAACTAATACAGATCCTCCCTTTTTTGTACACAGTGTGAGGACCTGTCATGCCTTTTTTGAAGGAGGGAATGTCCCCTCATTTCCTAGGCAGACAAAGTGAAAGGAAAATCACACATTTCATAGTTGTCCGTTTTGGGAGATTCATTCCTACGTCCCTTTCTGCTGACCCTCGTAACATCTCAGAACCCCCCCCCCCCCCCCTCTGCTGGCCAGAAGTTATCTGTCACATGGATCGAAAGTGAGAGAAAAATCATGCCAAAGGGAACGCAAACACTAAAGTTGAAAGAAAAAAAATAGTTTCCTTGGAACTTTATTTTCAACCAAAATTTCTCAAAAAATGGTCTATCAGTTAACAAAGAACTCATTGCATTGCTATTAAAGAAAGAACAGTGGAAGCAATCAATGTGAAGCTGCTGATCTAAAATGTTTGTTTTGCTTTAAAGGCATACTGTAGGGGGGGTCGGGGGAAAATGAGTTGAACTTATCCGGGGCTTCTAACGGTCCCCCGCAGACATCCTGTGTTGGCGCAGCCACTCACCGATGCTCCGGCCCCGCCTCCGGTTCACTTCTGGAATTTCTGACTTTATAGTCTGAAAACCACTGCGCCTGCGTTGCAGTGTCCTCGATCCCGCTGATGTCATCAAGAGCGCACAGTGCAGGCCCAGTATGGTCTGTGTCTGCGCAGTACACTCCTGGTGACATCAGCAGGAGCGAGGACACGGGCGTGCAGGCGCAGTGGTTTTCTGACTTTAAAGTCAGAAATTCCAGAAGTGAACCGGAGGCAGGGCCGGAGCATCGGTGAGTGGCTGCGCCAACGCAGGATGTGTGCGGGGGACCATTAGAAGCCCCGGGTGAGTTCAGCTCATTTTCCCCCGACCCCCTACAGTATCCCTTTAACCTTTCAACCTGCCTAAAGGGGCCCATACATCGAGCCGATTAGCGGTCTATCGATCACAAATCGATTGACCAAGCGATCGATTTGCGGCCGATTTCGATCGATTTCAATCGATCTGACATGCTGGAAAATCTAGGTGGATCTGTTGAGATTGCTTATCATTTTGCATTGGACCGAATTGAAATCTGATGGCAAAAAAATGCCATCAGATCGATTTTCAATAGATTTCATACTGAAATCTATTGGAAATCTGTTCCTAGTAAAAAAAAAAAAAATGTTCCTAAACACATCAGATAGATCAGAAAATCTATCTGATGATCGATCTGCTGCTAATCTAACGAGTGTACGGCCACCTTAATGGTAACTTTGAAACTGGTTCACCAAGTCCTAACACTACCCCTACCATCCCACTAACCATCCTAACCCATTGCGCGTAGCCTGTACTATCAGCTCTGAATGTATTGCCACATCTCTAAATGATTAAACCGTAATGCTGAGTACACACTATGAGATTTTCTGGCCGATTTACTGTCAGATCGATTATTTCCAACATGTCCGATTTGCTTTCCGATCGATTTCTGAGCATTTTCCGATCGATTCCCATGCACTTTAATAGGAAAGCGATCGGAAAATGCTCGAAAATCGATCAGAAAGCAAATCGGACATGTTGGAAATAATCAATCTGACGGTAACTCGGCCAGAAAATCTCATAGTGTGTACCCAGCATAACACATACACACAATTGTGTCATCGGGGGATGAGCTATACCACACAGAGCTCACAACAGCGATGAGATTACAGATCAGAGTCCAAATGTGTCACTCTGTGAGGTGCTGCACGGCTTAGAGACAAGCCAAGACCCGGAACATTTATATTGTATCACACTTTTCTCCTTTCTCGCGCTGAATGCGTGCATGTTTTTGCTATGCATGTTACAGGGCCAGAGTTAATTGCAGTGGTTTTCAGACTTTAAAGTCTGAAATTCCAGAAGTGAACCGGGGGCGGGGCCGGAGCATCGGTGAGTGGCTGCGTGGGCACAGGATGTCTGCGGGGGACCATTAGAAGCCCCGGGTAAGTTCAACTCATTTTCCTCCGACCCCCCTACAGTGTCCCTTTAAAGAAAACCTGCACCCCCTAAAAAAATAAAAATTCAGGCACACAATCGATTTAAACAACTGTCACCGTAAATCGATAAAGTAGCACAGTGACAAAATGATAGGGCAACCTGAAAGCCCCTCCTCATGAAGAAGGGATTAACTATACAATAAAAGTTAAGAACCCACTAAAAATACACTCCAATTTTCATTCAACAGCGAGAGAAAAAAATTCCCATGAAGTTTAATTTAGCCGGTGAATAGAAGTGATCTGTGATGATGGTTCAGAGCGGCGGAGTAACCCGGCGTTACCCCCGTCCCAGGCACCATGTGACCGGCACCAAATTACAGTCATAAACACAGAGCACTTGAAGGCACTGATTCCTCCTCTTCTGGAGGAGTCCCCAGCAATTCCCTCATTGTGCCATGGTACACATTACCGTCTGCGATCTATAATTTGGCACGCCGCATCATTAATGACCCGAATAGTGGCTGTTTCACACATACATATTTAATTACAACAGCTGAACAAATTACATATTTATGATGTATAAAGCCGGCCTGGCAGAGGAATCCATTTGCTATGCGGGCAGGTACAGGGCTCCCATCTGCAGCGGCATCTGTACAACAAGAGCTGACAATTACCCATTGTGTGTGGCCAGACCTGGCTGGATGGATTCTCCTCCTCCCTCCCGACAAGAGCAGCCAAATGACTCCGCAATGGACACAAAAGCATCCAGGCAGGGAGGAACCCTTATGTAAGAAAAAAATAAATTCTACTTTGATAGAACACGCATCGTTGCTATAAGTCCTTTTGTTATTTAAAACCGCACTGAATAGGCATGGCTTACAATACACGTTTTAAATGGGTACGTAGGAGTTTTCGTAACATTGGGTTTGTTGTGGGTACTTTGGGTATGAGATGCATTTGTCAGTTTCCATTATCGCTTCACCCCCATTGGTTGTCTGAGCCTAACAAAATGACCTCATCAAAAAGCACCTTCCTTAGTGCCACTTTCCTCTCCAACACGGACACCCACATCCCCTTAAAATCAACCTGCTTCCTGACTCCTAACCCCCTACAAGAAAACTCTTACTAACACCCAAGCCCCTCTCTTCAACATTGACCCTTTCCACCACCAAGGCTGTGGAGCTGGTACAAAAATCATCCGACTCTAACTCTGAGTACTCAGTTTAAGAACCCACCGACTCCAACTCCAGGTACCTAAATTGCTTCGACTCCACAGCCCTTGCAGGGCTATGGAGTGGGTGCAAAAATCATCCAACTCCCAACTCCTCAGCTTAGGAAAACACCAACTGACTTCCAGGTACCCAAAAATTGCACCAACTCCACAGCCCTGTGTACCACTCCCTGACACCTAACCCTAACTTCCCCAACACAATAAAATCTGCCTACTCTTCATAATTCACTCAACACTATCCCTTCCACCATACCGGAGACTTATCCCTGATTGCAACCCAGACAATGGGCCCTTCCTAATGCTGATGGCCTAAGCCTCGTACACTCATACTGTATATAAGGATTGTCACACACACAGGGATGGGGACTCTATATCTTGGGCAACAGTTTAAGGCTGAGTTCTGTACTGAGGCATCACTGGCCTGCAGGGCAATGACGCATTTTGTTGCTATAGAGGGGAAAGGAGGGCCCCAGCAAGGCAAGAAATAGAACATCCAAGAAACATTCACCATGCATATGAGGCTTAACCCTAATCCCAACCCTTCCTTTAACAATAACCTTTCCTAACCCGAACTTCTCCCCCTTTCACGCTAACTGCAATCATGCCCAGTACAGCGCTGCCCATCTTTGGTAGAAAACGAGCTAATGAGTGCTTCCAAAGCTTTCTGAGGACTCCCAACGGTAAACAATTTCAACAGTGGACAGCAGTAGACTGAGGGAACAGTGAAATGCTCCACTGGTGAGTATCTAACTTTTAGCTCGATCCACACAGACAAGTGAGCGCCCAGCCTGAGCCAAATGTTTCACTGCTTGCTTTCTTTTCTCATCTCCAGAGACAGCATGACCCATGCTTTAACCTCTTGACGACCAGCTAACGCCGATTGGCGTAAACTGGTCGTCTGCGGGTTACCATGGAAACGGCCGCTCGATCGAGCGGCCTTTCCATGTCAGTTCACGGAGGGTGTCTCCGTGAACAGCCGGAGAGCCGCCGATGGCGGCTCGCCGGCAAAATGTAAACAGGCGGGGAAGAAATCCCCGCTGTTTACATCATACGGCCGCCGTAAGGCAGATCGGCGATCCCCGGCCTCTGATTGGCCGGGGATCGCCGGCATATGATAGGCTGAAGCCTATCCTTCAATGCGCAGGACGGAAATCCGTCCTGCGCAGCACACAGGGGAAGGGAGAGGGAGGGAGCTGGCGAGAGGGCTGAAAGCGCTGCGGAGGGGGGCTTTGAAGAGCCACCCCCGCTAAGCAACTGCAGCCGGCGGCGATCAGACCCCCCCAGCAGGACATCCCCCTAGTGGGGAAAAAAGGGGGGTAGTCTGATCGCCCTGCTGCACTCCTGATCGGTGCTGCGGGCTGTAGAGCCCACGCAGCACCGATCAGTGTAAAATCCCCTGGTCGGCAAGTGGTTAAAATATGAAGGTCCAAAGAGCAGGAAGTGAGGGACAAGATAAAGACAAAGACAGAAAAAAAATAGTCTAAGCTCATTCACAATAAAAAAATAGATTTTTTTTCCAGCTGAGTTTACCTTATTAGAAAACATAAATCCCAAACCAAACAGCCAGGACACCCTGGTGCATTTTGTAACCCGATAGCTGCTGTCTTCAGCCAGGCGCGTTCCAGGCTGGCCTGAGCACACTTTTGATTGGCTCCTGTGGCTTGTAATGCGCTTGGACAGTTTATGCGGCGCTGGTAAAGTTCAGCTAACTTTTATAAAGCAACTGAGTAGGAGCAGTAAAATTTATGGCGGCTCAATAAATTATGCATCAGAGAGATATCAGATGTATGTGTCTGTTATTGATTGAAATGTCTTCAGTGAAAGTTAAGAATTATGGAACAGCAGAGAAGCACCAGCAGAAGAGCAGATGACTGCTAAACCAGAAGGATGGCAAATTCAGCTATAGATACTTCTATTTCTAGTTAATAAGATTTATTAAAAGACAAATAAGCACATGTGTTTGTACCAGAGCATAATGTTAAAATAGAACTCCGGTGAAAGAGACAAATACATTGATGGAACGCATTAGGTGTGGAATGTCTCACCTGCCCAATGTATTTATAATTCTGCCCAACCAGTCCAGATGCATTATGGGATACCCTGTGTGACTGTCCAGAATAGAGGTGGAATACTATGAAGATACAGGAGTGTAATCACCTCATAACACTAGGCCTCATTCACACAGGAGGCCAAAGGCGGTGAGTTTACCATCTGTCGGCTGCTCCTGTGCACCAGCCGGACGTTTGCCAGCACTTGGCACGGGTAGCGGAGAGGCGGCCACTGCATCGAGTCACATCTGCTAACATATGTGGAGCAGTGTTGGTGTTCAAAGTCAGGTTTCCCAATTCAGAAACCTGAACTACGGCACACACCACTCTTCAGTACCTCAGCTAGTGGACAGGGTCACGGGATTCTGGACCACGCCCCACTCCACCTGACTCTGAAGCTTCCTCCAAAGCCGAAAGCAAGAAGCACTGGTGAAGCATGGTCCGCAATTACAGGACCCTGTACACTACATGAGGTACTGAAGGGTGCAGTGTAATTCCCATATTTTTCGTAATATAAGATGCATTTTTTCTCCCGAAAAAATGTGTCCAAATATCCCCTTACCATTTTTACATGTAAGCAAATCCAGGAATATTTTTGTAGCCGGAGTTGGACTTTAATGGCATTTAATTAATATTTGACAGTATTACATGGCAGCTGATTACATTCTCAAGGTCTCCCTCCTGAGAGTAAATCCAAATTTCAAAGCACCTACATGAACTAAAGTTATGCTGGGAATACCAGGGCTGTGGAGTCGGAGTTGGAGTCGGAGTCAAGGAGTCGGGGCAATTTTGGGCACCCGGAGTCGGAGTTGTGGTTTCAGAAACTGAGGAGTCGGAGTCAGGAGTCGGAGTCGCATGATTTTTGTACAAAATGCACAGCCCTGTTAAGTATTAGACTAAGGAGTCGGAGTCGAGGAGTCGGAGTCGAGGAGTAGGAGTCTGAGCAATTTTGGGTACCCGGAGTCGGAGTTGGAGTCGTTGTTTCAGAAACTGAGGAGTCGGATTTGGAGTCGGAAGATTTTTGTACCGACTCCACAGCCCTGGGGAATACACGGTTCGTTTCTGGAGCTCAATTCTCCTCTTGATCGTTTTTGATGCTCAATTCTGCAGTCGATTCTCTTAACTTCCGCTCGTTTTTCTTATCTTTTTTTTTCATTCATTTCTATCTGAAATCGAGCGGCAAAGAGATCGAAAGGGAGATCGGACATGTCAGAAATTATCTATCGAACCATCTAATCACCTCAAAAACGAGCCGTGTATTCCCAGCATTAGTGTACACACACACTAACTAAACCCTTGAGGAAAACCAGGGCTGTGGAGTCGGTACAAAAATCTTCCAACTCCAACTCAGACTCCTCAGTTTATCAAACCACGACTCTGACCAACTCCGACTCCGGGTGCCCAAAATTGCCCCAACTCCGACTCCAAAGCCCTGAGGAAAACTATTGATCTCATGTATGAATAGACTGTAAACATGCACCTAAAATATAATTTTCATGCATGGTAAAAATCTCTTTACTGGCGATTTCGCTCCAGAAAATCAATCGGAGCAATTAAAAAACAGCCGTCACAAATGCCAATCATTTCAGGGCAGTGGAGTGGGTAGAAAAATCATCCGACTCCAACTCTGACTCCTCAGTTTATGAAACCACCAACTCCAGGTACCCAAAAATACTCCTCAGCCCTGCTCAGATTCCATCGGGCATTCTCAGCTTGCCTGACACATCTGGACGATGGCCGGTCTCAACAATCACTTTTGGAAGCCATAAAAGCCTGGCGAGTGTGGGGTTAATATATACATTTTCCACCAAATGAGTTTTCGGAAGCCTGGCCGCCCTAATTAGATCTGTGCTTTGGACGTTCCGCTGACACGCGGCTTCTAGCGGAGGAGGGGGAAAAACATAATATCTGATGAAACTTTCTGGAACTCCAAATCAAATCAGAGTTAAGCTCCATTTCTTAAGTGGAATATACAATCAAGGCCATGCGTATAAACAATTTATAAGAATGTATTCTTCCTCTCCAGCCTTGAATAATCTGCCACGGGGCTCTACAACCCGCCATTTCTTCCGCCCCTCCATGGAAAGACACACAGATTTCTCAATTCATCTTTACAAAAGTCAGAGAAGCACTTAAAGGGAAGGTCCAAACAAAAAAAAAAATGAGTTTCACTTTCCTGGGGCTTCTACAAGCCCCATGCAGCCATCCTGTGCCCTCGTAGCCACTCACTGCTGCTCCAGTAGCCCGCTGGCAGCTTTCTGACCTCGGAGGTCAGGGCCAAATTGCGTACATTTTTACACATTCCCGCTAGTGCAGGAACATTAACACATACATTTTTACGCGTTAGTGGTGCAACGCGTACATTTTTGTTCCTGCACTAGCTGGAATCCCTAAAAATGTATGCAATGTGGCCCTGACCTCCGAGGTCAGAAAGCTGCCAGCGGGGGACTGGAGCAGCAGTGAGTGACTACGAGGGCACAGGATGGCTACATGGGGCTGGTAGAAGCCCCAGGTAAGTGAAACTCTTTATTTTTTAGCTTGGACCTTCCCTTTAAAGGGAACCAGGACAGAGAGTGATATGGAGGCTGCCGTATTTATTTCCCTTTAAGCAATACCAGTCGCTTGGCTGTCCTGCTGAGAGTACATTTGAAATCGGCGCCGGAGACTTGGGCACAGGATACAGCTGTTATATGGCTGATCCTGCTTCTGCACAACTCGGCCGATTTAATTACTATTCCCCCTCCAGGCTGCCATGGATAGTGGGGGAATGAAATAATTTGGCTTCCAGCGATTGCTGGAGGCCGAATTATTATGTTTTTAAGCAACCTCGACTACGTCTTCTGACAGAGCCGACGTTACTCACTGAGCTCTTCAATAGGAGTGATTCCTATTGAAGTCTATGGAGGCGCCGGCTGCGCCCAAATCTAGCAGCGCTGAAAAGCACTGCTCCGCCTGCTAATCCTCTGCCTCTAATGCTTTTAGCCATAGACTCTGAACAAGCATGCAGCAGATCTGGTGTTTCTGACATTATTGTCAGACCTGACAAGATTAGCTGTGTGCTGGTTTCTGGTACAATTCAGACACTACTGCAGCCAAATAGTCTAACAGGGCTGCCAGGCTACTGGTAATGTTAAAAAGGAAATATGGCAGCCTCAATATATTTCTTGCTTTAGGTTTACAGTGCTCAGTTGTATTGCAGAATAATTCTGCATGGCATGCCACTGCCCATACACTTCTATCTGATCGCGATAGTCTAACTCGCTGCATGCAGGCCAGTCATTTTTTGTTTTTAAAGGGAACCAGAGACGCCAGGAAAAAGATTTTATACATACCTGGGGCTTCCTCCAGCCCCATACGCACGGATCGCTCCCACGCCACCGTCCTCCGCTTCCTGTATCAGCCAATTCCGGGTCCCGTAATTTCGGCCAGTCGGTGTCAGCACGCAGCCAATTGGCCGCATCACAGGGTCTCCCAGCATACCATTACTCGTGTGGCTGCATACTGCGCAGCCGCACGCGTAAGGGTATGCTGGGAGCCCCTGTGATGCGGACAATTGGCCACGTCCGCCGGAAGTGACGGGACCCGGTACCGGATCCAGGAAGCGGCGGCATGGGAGCGACCCAGGCTTATGGGGCTGGAAGAAGCTATGTATGAAATCTTTTTTTCTTTTGCTATGTCCGGCGTCTCTGGTTCCCTTTAACTCACAAGTTTGAGTCTCTATTGCAATTCACACTCACAACTGACCGCTGTGAATCCAGCCTTAAAGTCTACAATTGAAAATGATGTTATGCATTTAAAATGTTCCACAAGAGGCAAAATGAGGAAGCATTAAATCGGAAATGGAGGTCACGTGATCACATTATTGTGGCCAGAAACATGAATCTGTTACATGATCACGTTCCACTTCCCAGGGTCTCATCAGACTATACTGCAGAAAACAGAGTGTGATAAGGCAGTGGGTGTGCTATTGCAGTCACTTGTAGGCAACCTCAGCAAAAAAAAAAAAAAAAAAAAAAAAAAAATTTAAAGTGAAAACCCATTTTGTAAAACATCAGCAACATGTACTAGTGGTACACAAGTAACTTTGTAATTTAATGTTATTAAAAATGATCTTCACTTGGCAATCCTGATCTCTGGCTGAAGCAATGTCTAAGCCACACACCTGAAATAAGCATGCAGTAACTGCCGCCACACTTCCGGCAGAAACACCTGATCTACAGTACGTGCTTGCCTAGAGGATCAGCAGGACAGCCAGGCAACTGGTATTGTTTATAAGGAAATAACTATGCAGCCTCCATATCCGCCTCACTTCAGGTGTCCTTTAAAGGACAACTGTAACAGGAGTGATATATAGAGGCTGCCATATTTATTTCCTTTTGAACAATATCAGTTGCCTGGCTTTCCTGCTGATCCTCTGCTTCTAAGGGATCTTTCACACTAGGAGTCGATTTTGTAATGTGAAAGAGGCCTAATACTTTTAGCCATAGACCCTGAACAAGCATGCAGCACATCGGGCGTTTCTGACATTATTGTCAGGTGTAACAAGATAAGCTGCATGCTTGTTTCTGGTGTGATTCAGACACTGCTGCAGCCAAAAAGACGAACAGAGCTGCCAGACAACTGGTATTCTTTAAAAGGAAATAATTATGCAGCTTCCATACCCCCCTCACTTCAGGTGCCCTTTAAAGGGAACCAGAGACGAACGTTTGTTAAAAATGAAACCAAGATTTTATACATACCTGGGGCTTCCTCCAGCCCCATAAGCCTGGATTGCTCCATCGCTGCCGTCCTCCGCTGCCTCTATCGCTGGTACCGGGTCCCGTCACTTCCGCTGGACGCGGGCATTCTTCCGCATGGACAGGGGCACTGCACTTGCGTCGACTGGCCGAAATGACGGGACCCGATACCGGCGGACAGAGGCAGCGGAGGACGGCGGTGTGGAAGCGATCCAGGCTGATGGGTCTGGAGGAAGCCCCAGGTATGTATAAATATGTTATTTTTTCCTCTCTGGTTCTCTTTAAGTAACAATATGGCGTTGTTGGATCTGTGCTTGGCGTAATTGGCTTTGCTGGAGCTGTCCTTTAATGAACTGCTTGCATTATTTGCCATTCATTCCGATAAAACGCCTCCTCTCGTTTTAAAACCAATCGCGGCTCAGGCTAGTTGGCGCTGCTGTTGTCAAAATGACATCTTGACGGATGGGCTGGCTTAAAATGTGTTTTGTTTAACATAAATCTCCTAATAAAACATCAATAATTTATAAACAATTATTCTGTCCAACGTGAATTTCTGATAGATGATTGATCCGCCGACTGATGTCTGCTGTGGCGTGATTGATACGGTATCCATTTATGAGCACGATGGCTGACATCTATCGCTCTTCTCTACAAACAGAGGCATTTTTTTCACTCTCTTCATGCTAAATTATTTACGCAGGCACTTACAAGATCTTCTCCAGCTTTATTTTTTTTCCTGTTGTTCTTTATCTCCTTCGTGCCGTCACAAATATTATGCCAGATGCTTCATGATCGTGTCACTCTTATGTCTATTGTGTCACTTTCCTGATAAAGAGGATTTCACAGCAAAAATGCTTCAAGGAATTCTGAAAGCCATTGTGTTGAGTCACTAAAACTAACTTTGAAAAACAAAAACCGAACAGGGGAGGATTCTGCATCTGAAGTGAAAATAAACTTATGATTTTATGATTTGTATGTGTAGTACAGCTAAGAAATAAAACATTTGTATGTAGAACAGAGGCGCCAGCAGGATAAAAGTCAATAAAATGTATAAAAATGGCTTGGAGGAAGTGGTGGGCTTGCCTCCCAAAAGCAGACACGAGATTCTGTTTTCATATAAATAAATACATTTATTATACGGTACCCCAAAAACAGTTCAACGCATTTCGCAGGCCCAGCCCGCTTCATCAGGCAATAAAAGTGCTGAGGCACTACACCTGCTATTGCCGAAATTCTGTTTTGTCCCCAGAAAGAGAGGCATCTAATATTGTTTCCAGTACAGGAAGAGTTAAACTCCAGTTGTCATCTATGCAAAAGAGCTTCATTGAGCTCCACGACTCAAAATCGCAGAGAGCTCTGTCTTCTGAAGCTTTTATCTCAACGGTTTTTCACTGTATTTTGTCATTTCTGCAGAGGACAGTTGAAACGGTCATTAGCCTGTGTAACTGTGTAAACTGCAAACATTAGAGAATGATGCAATGTATTAAAAACAAATCTATATAACTGAAAATAAAAATATGAGACTATTTTCTTTGCCATTCATGTTCTATTAATTATCCTTACTACACAACCAACTCATTACATCATAATTTTTTTTCGCTTCCGAGTCTCTTTAAAGGGAACCAGAGAGGATGCAATATACATACCTGGGGCTTCCTCCAGCCTCATACGCACGGATCGCTCCCACACCGCCGTCCTCTGCTGCCTGGATCCGCCGCCACTGGGTCCCGTCATTGCCGCGAGTCAGCAAGTCGGCCGGCAGACGCGGCCAATTCTCCGCATCACAGGGTGCTCTTCCCATACAGATACGCATGTGGCTGCTAACTGCGCAGCCGCATGCGTACATGTATGGAGGGAGCCCCTGTGATGCGGACAATTGGTCGCGTCCGCCGGAAGTGACGGGCCCGGTACCGGCGGATCCAGGAAGCTGAGGACGGCGGCGTGAGAGCGATTCAGGCTTATGGGGCTGGAAGAAGCCCCAGGTATGTATAAAATCTTTTTCTTTTTTCACGCCCCTGTTCCTCTCTGGTTCCCTTTAACGTCCAGCACCAGTTAGGTGGGAGTGTACCCAGAGTGGGAGGGGCTTGCAATCTCTGCAAGTCACAAGCTACTCTGCTGCCCCATATGGAAGACAAAGTTTTACACAGAGCACCAAAAGGTACAAATTTCTCTCATGGGAAAAGAGGCCATTTAAACCTTCAGGCTACAAACTGAAATAGAAAGCTCATTTTTAGTAACACTAAATTACAAATTAACTTGCGCGCCACAGAAGCCGGTCATAATTTTTAAATGTAAGCAGGATTTAATTTTGCATACATGTTCTATACAATAGCTAGTGTACCTGAATCTGCTTTTGTTGCAGCCTCTTATAATCCTCTACATAACAAGACAAAGGACTGTGCAGCCTAACTTGCTCAGTGATTGGCTACGTTTCACCATCCAATCAGCAAGCTGGACGTGTACCTAACCTGTCTGCATATCCTTGGGGCGCAGTGGTAAAAGTGAGCTCATGAAGCTTCCTGGGTTGTACAGGAGCATCTGACTAAATGGATGGCCAATATAACAAACATCCCAAAAGATAAGGATATATTTTAACAAAATTCTCAAGCAAAAGCAAAGCAGTTGCCTAGCGTTTCACCCAAGAGAACCCAAGGCCATGTAACCATAAAAAAAAAAAAATAAAAAAATAAAAAAATACTTGCCTAAGGAGATGGAAGCCTCTGGATCATGATGCGGCTTCTCTTGGGGTCCTCTGGTTCCGGCTAACTGGGGCCTCCCTCCTCTTTGGGCATGAGTGTGGCCATACTGCAGTCCCACAAGCACGGCCGCACCTGCGCAGTAGCAACAGCGGGTCTGGCTAAGGCCTCGTTCACATCAGGGCTGTTTTGCGCACTGCGCTGTGCACTCTGCAAGGCATTGATTTTCCTAAGTAATAAACATGCCTGGTTCACATCTATGCGCTGTGCTGCATTACAAAAACGTAGGGTTGCATGCATTTCTGTGCATGGAGCTGTAAAGCACACATCACTGGAAGTGAATGGGTGCACTTTTTAAGCGCATAGAAACAATGAAACAAAAAAAAAAAAAATTTCATTTGAAAACAAATCTTTATTGACAACTGCTACAATAAGCAAAACATGCTTAACCACTAGAGGACCGCAGTTTTAAACCCCCCCCCCCCCCCCCCCTCCCCAGTGACCAGGCCATTTTTAGGTACAACTCAGCACACAAATGATTCCCCCCCCCTTTTCTCCCCACCAACAGAGCTCTCTGTTGGTGGGGTCTGATCGCCCCCCCCCTCCCCCCCGTGTTTGTTTGTTTTTTATAAATATTTATATTTTTAATAAAATCCTGCTTTTTTTTAATTAAGTTTATTACCCTGCCTCCCTCCCTCCTCCCGCCAGCCAATCAGCACGATCGGCTGTGATAGGCTTCAGCCTATCACTGTGTGATTCAGACACTACTGCAGCCAAATAGATCAGCAGGGCTGTCAGACAACTGTTATTGCATAAAAGTAAATAAATATGGCCGCCTCCATATACCTCTCACTAAGGCTGTCCTTTAAGTTAAATAGCGCTCTCTGCACATATCGTGATAAACTAGATCCAGTGGTATGTTAACTGTGTATATATCTGTCTGCCTCGAATGCAACTGAGAAAAGCGGCTTTCATTTATTCAGGCCTCCTTTGCAGGCTAGCAGGGCTGAGTGTTGGGGAACTTTGTATATTCCACTTTAGAGATTATATTTACAGCGCGGGCCTCTCTCCCTGGCCTGCCTTTTATGGATCGGACCTCAGACTGACATCATGTTCCGATAAAGAATCCTCGGCGTAATCGCACGCTGGCGTCCATCATTTTTACAGTGCAGATTACGGGAACACAACATTTACTTTTTATCAGTATAATAATAATAAAAAGCAGATTTCTGAGCCGTTCCTAAACATCCTGTGAGGAGAGGAGAGCAGATAGGAGAAGACACAAACACACTTCTCACTGTTGTACAAACACTGGAGCACAAGCCAAACAATAGGGGGAAACACAGGAGGCACATCACAGGCCATGCTCAGTGGAAGTGAGATAGCTGTGAGCAGGAACTAATGGCAAAGAGTCAGGGGACTTTCACACTGGCACAGTGCGTCACGGCAATTTACCACACTGTTGCCGCAGGGCAACCAAAGACTATGGGCGCTTTTCATATTACCTGTGGTGCGCCGGAAGTGCTCAATCTGATGTGCTTCCAGAACTACGTTAACGTGCGTATCTGCGTCGACGTGCGGCAGACCGGAAGTCATGTAAGTCTACGGCAATGCGGCGATGGTGCAATGCACATAAGCATATTTTTACAACACGCTTCCGTGTTTCCAGAACAGGAAGTATATTGTTGTACCGTGTTAGCCATCAGTAAAAGCAAGAAGTTTTGAATCAGGATGATACCATTTATTGGCTAACAGAGATGAAGAGTAAGTTTGCGGCTTATTATTAGCCGAAAGCTTACTGTATATTCATCTCCAAGTTAGCCAATAAATGATATAATCCGGATTCAGAACTCCTTCCAAAACAGGAAGTGACCGTAAGCAAGGCTCACTTCCTGTTTGGCCGGATGCCAGAAGGGGAATACTGCATAGTAACGCGGTATTCCCAGAAGGCCCATTTTTGGCAGTGAGGTGGGGCGCGCCGCACTGCAACGCTAACACCACTCCGCAGTGTGAAGCCGGCCTCACTTGGGAGACTACAAGTTCCAACATATACAGGTACAGCAAGTGAGAGGGGTCAATTCAACCCAAGAATAAACACAATTCTAGGCACAGAGTACAAGCCTAACCTGGGAGGAGACGTTCTATTCCCTTCGTCAGACAGGCTTTCCCTGGTTCTCAGAACTCCTCTTTTTTTTTAACCGCTTCAGGACCGTGCAAATTAAAATCTACGCCCTGTTTGGGACCAGTTATCCCTGCCAGGGCATAGTTTTCAATTAGCCCGCCGCTACTGCAGACCTCGCCGCTCTCCCGTTGCTATAGCCCACCTGTGAGCCAGTCAGGAGCAGATTTTATTGGCTCCTGACCCTGTGATCAGTGTGAGCCAATCTAAAGCCAGAGGGATATAGAGGTTGTCAATTTCCCTATAAACAATGCTTATTGCCTGGCTGGCCTGCTGATCCTCTTCCTTTAATACTTTTAGCCACAGACCTTGAACAAGCATACAGATCAGTTGCTCTGACTGAAGACTGACAGGATTAGCAGCATGCTGGTTTCAGGTGTGTTATTCAGACACGACTGCAGCCAACTGGTATGGCTTAAAAGGAAATAAATATGGAAGCCTCACTTTAGGTTCCCTTTAAAAGCGGACCTGAACTTACAACTTCCTCTCTGCTCTAAAACATACGCAACAGCATAATTACTTTTAAACAAAAAACATTTCTTTGTTACAGCTGATACAAATCCTAAAATAAATCTGCACAGTTTCTACTTCCTGATTGATGGAAGCAAGCTCATTTGAAAGCATTGGAGGTTAACAATATGTCTATCTGTCATCTCTGCCATGGTAGTCAGATGACACAGCTGAGAGATCAAATTACAACTTGTGATTACACACAAATAAGGGGGGATTTAAACAGGCTAAACTCTCTAAATACATACAGGGTGCATTTCTCTGTTTTCCTTCTGTGCTGTGCAAGAGTTCAGATCCAGTTTAATCCATCTGCAGCCTTCACTTATCTGAAAAAGATATCAGTATGAACCCCACCCACTAACACCCACTGATTTACAATTTAGGTTTAAACCATTTATTTTTGCTTTTGCGATTAGAAAAGCTCTTTTCTAAGTGCTTTTGCAGAGCAATTCGTTTTTTCACTTCCTGACATCAGTAAGGAAGTGAACCCTTTCACCTGGAAATGAATAAATACAATGGCCTCAATTCACGGAGCATTATCAAACGTTTATCAAACACTTTATCAAACGTTTGATAATTTACCTCATGGGTAAAATCTCATTTTGAATTCACTAAGGTGTTATATATTTGTTGAACATTCAACAAATATATAACACCTTAGTGAATTTAAAATGAGATTTTACCCATGAGGTAAATTATCAAACGTTTGATAAAAGTGTTTGATAAACGTTTGATAATGCTCCGTGAATTGAGGCCTTTGTATTTATTCATGAAAGCGCTGGGGAAATCACTATACAAAGCACTGTTTCAAGCGCTTTGCGATTTTCCGATACCTTCCATTGAGCAAAACGCTCAGAAAATGGTACAGGCAGCGCTTTTGAAGGCGGATCGCAATTGAACCTCTCATATGTGAACACTCTCACAGGGATGGCCCATTTCCACTATCGCGAATTTGCATCCGTTTTTCGCATGCAAATTCGCATAGCAATACAAGTGAATGGGACTGTTTCCACTTGTCAGGATTCCTTTGCGTTTTTCTGTGCAGAAAAAATTCGCATGGCAGAGCCATCAGAATTCGCATACCGCTATGCGAATCGCATACAATGTATTTAATAGGAGATTCGCATGAGGTTTGGGTATGCGAATTTTCATGCAAATTCACATAGAAACAATGGAAAAGCACACCATGGTTAAATTCGCATAGACCCGCATGCGAAATTCGCACCCGCATGCGGATTTTTTCCGCGGCGATTTGCACCGCATAAGTGGAAATGCAGCCGGAATCATTGCACACACGCTTTTAGGGCGATTTGTAAAATTGACAGCGCTTAAAAAAATATATGCAAAGGCTCATAGTGTGAACAAGCCCCAAGAGATTTGTAAAATTAAAAAAACCTCCTTGCAGTTCCTCAGCAACTTATGGCCTGAGAAGCAAGGGCTTTTCCTGCATCCCTCACTAATGGCCCTTTTCCACTAGCGGCGATTGTGATGCTGAATCGCAAAATCGCAAACCGCTAGTGATTTTAAAATCGCTACAGTTTGTGTTTTAACATAGGAATCGCGGTAGGTAATTTCCATTACTGCGATTCGTTTTTTACTGAAACGCGATCGCGCTGCGGAGCGATTTTTGCCGCGATTTTGCTGTGCAGTCCAGTGCATAGCAAAATCGCGTTCGCAAACGCTGGGAAAATGTGTTACTTTGCTGAATAGCAATCGCTAGCGTTCAGCACGAACGTTAGCGATTGCTAGTGGAAAAGGGCCCTTACGGTTCCCTTCATCCCGGCTTGCACAAGAAGGAAGCAGAGGAGTAGTTGTGGTGTGAGCATGTCCATCCTGAGTGAACAGGCGGCGGAGGTGTGCGCTCTGTAACACAAAGCTCTCATCGCCGCCCCGCTGTTCAGGGAGTTGTCGGAAAGGATTGCTTTCTATTATTCTAGGGGCTCTGTTTCTAGGAAAAGGAGAGAGGCCAAGATAAAAACAGGATTTCACTCAGGCTCCGGACATGAGCCTCTGCACAGCTGTGAAGTCATGACGCTCAGACGCCATTGGTCTTCCATCATGTGGTGCTAAAGAAATACTGACAAGAGAATGCTCTACACTAATGACTAACAAAATATACTTCATTACATCTTAATATATTACAGGGAATCTGAAGTGAAAATGAAGTTAAAGAGGAACTCCAGTGAAAATTATGAAATAAAAAAAGTGCTTCAATCAATCATTTTTACATTATGTATAAATTATTTAGTCAGTGTTTACCCATTGTGAGATCTTTCCTCTCCTTGATTTACATTCTGACATTTATCACAAGGTGACATTTTTACTGCTGGCAATTGATGTCAGTGGAAGTACCTGCTGCTTGCTTTTTTTGGCAGTTGGAAACAGATGTAAACAGCTATTTCCCACAATGCAATGA
Organism: Hyperolius riggenbachi; assembly: GCF_040937935.1. NCBI lineage: Eukaryota > Metazoa > Chordata > Amphibia > Anura > Hyperoliidae > Hyperolius > Hyperolius riggenbachi. The sequence continues at coordinate 59,393,301 of NC_090651.1, forward strand.
GGTTCACAGACCGTAAACTGCCAGGAATATGGTCCTCACAGTCTCCTGTGGGTGGGGTTTCACCACAATATCAGCCATACAGAGCCCCCTGATGATCCATTTGTGAAAAGAAATAGATTTCTCATGGGAAAGGGGGTATCAGCTACGGATTGGGATGAAGTTAAATTCTAGGTCACGGTTTCTCTTTAAGATATAATGAATTGTTTGTGTAATTCCTGATAAAAATTAGAACATCAGTAGCACAGATGAGTCTCATATTGTTTCCAGTACAGGAAGAGTTAAACTTCAATTGTTATGTATGCAAAAGAGATTCTCTAAGCTCTCCGACCAGTTTAGTTGGCTACAGTGCTGTTTTCTGTGGCACTTGTACTTCAAAGAAACAGTGAGGCCTAGTGCACACCAGAGCGGTTCTGCTGCGGTTTGCGATCTGCTTGCGGGTGCGGATCCGCTAGGGTAATGTATTTCAATGGGCTGGTGCACACCAGAGCGGGAGGCGTTTTGCAGAAACGCATACTCCCGGGCTGCTGCAGATTTTGGATTGCGGATGCGTTTCTGCCTCAATGTTAAGTATAGGAAAAACGCAAACCGCTCTGAAAAACGGCACTTCAGAGCGGTTTGCCAGGCGGTTTTTGTTACAGTAGCTGTTCAGTAACAGCTTTACTGTAACAATACATGAAATCTACTACACCAAAAACGCTTCCCAAAACCGCAAAATGCTAGCTGAAACGCTACAGAAAAATAAGAAAAAGTTTCAAAATCTGCTAGTATTTTGCGGATCTGCTAGCGGTTTTTGGTGTGCACCAGGCCCGACAGGCAGCTTCAGATTTTACTGCAGGGAAGTTTAAAGGTTCACTAGCCGTGCTCTGTTTCATTGTTTAAAATAGAGTGTGGTTTGTAAACTGCAAATAGGATAGAATGATACAATGCAATAAAATAAGCTATATAACTGACAAAATTTTGAGACTTTTCTTTGCTACTAATGTTCTATTAATTATCTGTACTACTCATACAATTCATTATCTCATAAGTTGTTTTTTTTTCCGCTTCAGTGTCACTTCAAAGTCTTGGAATTAAGATACATGCTGAAAGCAGCTATGCCAGAGCTGTGGCTTACAACTCATTCATAATATTGAGCATCTGTATAGTGCTGACATTTCCTGAAGCATATCACAGAATAAGGGCCCTTTTTCACTACCCTGCGGTATGCAATGGGACTCCAATCACTAAACGCAAGGTACAGTTTAAACCAAATGGAAATGGCAGTGACCATTTCCATTACTACAATCCGATTGGCACTATTTTCTCCCGAACACAATAGTCCTCCTTCTACAGATTGGCTGTGATTGAGCTTTTTATACCTTGTATAGAAGCTCAATCGCAAAAAGTGGAAATTAGGAAGAAGCACGACTGCCCTAAATCTAACAACTCCTATTGCCAGAGTAAAATCTCTGCCAGAGCCCTAGTTTTGTATCCCCATCACGTGTGTGTACGTGTGTGTGTACGTGTGTGTGTGTGTACGTGTGTGTGTGTACGTGTACGTACGTGTACGTGTACGTGTGTGTACGTGTACGTGTGTGTACGTGTATGTGTGTGTACGTGTACGTGTACGTGTGTGTACGTGTATGTACGTGTACGTGTGTGTACGTGTGTGTACATGTATGTGTGTGTACGTGTACGTGTGTGTGTATGTGTATGTGTGTGTACGTGTACGTGTGTGTGTACGTGTACACGTGTGTGTGTGTGTGTACGTGTGTATACGTGTGTACGTGTGTGTACGTGTATGTGTGTGTACGTGTATGTGTGTGTACGTGTATGTGTGTGTACGTGTACGTGTGTGTACGTGTACGTGTGTGTACGTGTACGTGTGTGTACGTGTACGTGTGTGTACGTGTACGTGTGTGTACGTGTACGTGTGTGTGTGTGTACGTGTACGTGTGTGTGTGTACGTGTACACATGTGTGTGTGTGTACGTGTGTATACGTGTGTGTACGTGTATACGTGTGTATACCTGTGTACGTGTACGTGTGTGTACGTGTGTGTGTGTGTACGTGTATGTGTGTGTACGTGTATGTGTGTGTGTACGTGTATGTGTGTGTGTATGTGTGTACATGTATGTGTGTACATGTATGTGTGTACGTGTGTGTGTGTGTGTGTGTGTGTGTGTGTACACGTGTGTGTGTGTGTGTGTGTGTGTGTGTGTGTGTGTGTGTACGTGTATGTGTGTGTGTGTATATATATGTGTGTGTGTGTGTGTGTGTGTGTGTGTGTGTGTGTGTGTGTGTACGTGTGTGTGTTGAAATCGGGGTGCTTAGTTTGGAGAGATTTGACACTATATACTATGTTTGTGGGGTGCGGGTTGAGTGGTAAAGGAAAAAGCTTCATGATGCCATTCCGGGGTCTAGTCCACTTCTTCAGGCCGGATATAGGCTTGCTTCTGAAAACAGCCCTGAAGGAGGAGACAACTCCACGAAATCTCATGTTACCAAAAAAAAACTTTTTCCAGCTAACCAAGGATTAAAAATGTCACTTTTATAATATCTCAATTCTTTTACCTACACAATTTTCTTAGCCAACAGTAAAAAAAAAAAAAAAAAAACAGGTTAAATACGCCTTTGGGGACCCATGGAAGGCCTCCCGTCTTCTAATGCTCCTGAAGATGGACGTCTCGCACTGCACATGCCCTCCCCGGGAGCACTCAGGCTCCAGAAAAGGCCTAAAAGTGGCTAAACTTCACAAGGGAAAATTGCGCATTACAACAGATACAATTGGGCTTGGCTATTTCCACCTTAGCCTGAATGAAGAGATGCTACTGCGCCTGGGCTGGACCGCAGTAGGTAAATATTGCTGCACCTGCGCAGTTGCTTGTCAAAAATTGTCAAGGACGTTTTTGGTGGGACCAGCATAGGATTCCCAAAGACTATAGAGGATGGGGAAGCCTCATTGGGACCCTGAGGCTTCCCCTTCCCAAGGTAAGTATCTCCCAGAGGGATTTTTAAGAAGGGACTCCACCTAGTGCCTTACCAAATCATACGGGGTTTGGTTCATTATGAACTGCAGTAGAAAACATTATTCACATCCAGTGATTATTTTGTTTTTGTTTTTTCATCTAAAAACTTTTTACATTTAAAAAAACTAAGTTCTCTCGGGACCCTGCTTGGCCTTTCCCTGAATCTCGTCTCTGGACAGGCCATTTCTTCCTCCTTAGCCTCCCCAGGCAGCCTTAGGTAAGCCTGTGTGTCTCTGTGATGCATTCCTGTTACTCTGAAGAGCTCAGAAAGAATGGAAGCCATCAAGTCAACTCATTAATAAAAGGTCTCATTGTGTTGGCGGGATCTCCCTCCCCTCCACAAAACAACAGCCTGCAGTGTGTCTCGCTAAGGACCGTCTCCACCACCGGCATTGTCTCATGACTCTGAGCGCACAATGCTGTTTATTTTTCTACACATAGTTTTAATCTCACCCCGAGAGACACGCCGCAAAAGAAAAACAATTGCGACATGGAGGTGGGATTATGCCCAGACATCCAGAGTCCCACTCCTGTGATGCCACTATGGGCCATCTGAAGCTTTAAAGTGGGTCTGTAGGATTTTCCCAAGATTTTAAATGCCAGTTCCCTCATCTCAATCCTTACACGCACGCACACACACACACGCACTCATCTCAATCCTTACACGCACGCACGCACGCACGCACGCACGCACGCACGCACGCACGCACGCACACACACACACACACACACACACCACCCATTCCCTATAGACATTAATGTAGTTTCAGTTACAAAACTTTTTGTAGGAGTCTTCATATAAAGTAATGTAATAGCTATAAACACACATATAAAATTATTAGTGTATCAATTTAGCCATGGCTTCTTGCACAGTGTTTTACAATTATGGCACTTATTACCGTTCAGAGGAGCTTGCAACTTAATCATGATTTTTGGGACAGATCAGTTATTTTAAAGGTGAAAAAACAAATTTTCCCTTTTTGGGGGGATGAGGGAAGAAATCGGGAGGCAACCCTCGCAGAGGGCCGGTGCACACCTAAAAGCGCTTGCGTTAGAAGTGATTTGTGTAAGTGATTCTAGGCATGTGCCTAGTGATTTTCTAGTTATGACTAGCGATTTTTAGAGCATTTGGTGTAGCAATTTTTAATTTTTTTGTACAGTAGAGCTGGAAGTGTACAGGAATTTGTTTTTAAAGCGATTTTCCACTTTTCTATACTTGGTGCAGGACCCGTGCTTGCGTTTCTCTAAAAATCCCATCGCTTTGGTGTGACCCATCCCATACAAATACATTAGCCAAACGCTTTTCAAAGAGCTAGCATTTTGAAAAGCGATCAGAAGCACTCTAGAGGTTGATTCACAAAACGGTGCTAACTGTTAGCACGGCTTTTCGTGCATTTTAGCTCGTTTTCCCAATGAAAAAACTAGTTTAGTGCAAAAAAACGTTTATCGCACACAACAATTTGCGTTCGGGCGTTAACGCAAATTTTCACGTGTTAACGGTTGCACGATAGATGATGTCAATTAAGCGCGTGAAAGCGACCATTAACACGCAAAAAATTTGCAAATTTTTGCGTGCGATAACCGTTATCACGCGAAATGTTGCGCGAAGCACTTTTCACAGCGTGCTAACAGTTAGCACCATTTTGTGAATCAAGCCCCTAGGTGTGCACCAGCCCAAACATAGGAACAACATATAAATGCCATACATATAGTGTCCCTGTTCAGATTTGACCCAGGGTCCACAGCACTGTGCTATCCACTACGCCACCATGACACTCACACTGCAAACCGCTACAACTGTCACCGCAACCACGTGGCACGCGCGTGTTGCGGCGACAGGTCGCCCGTGTGTATGGCGCGTGCGCCCCGAGCCGTCGCTACTCAGAGCTGTCGCCGGACGATTGGCGCGGCCAATTGCCTGCCGACAGTTGCCGCCGCAACTTCGCCCCAACTGTCGCTAGTCCGCATGTGTATGCAGAGGGACCTGGCGACGAGCTGTCAAGCACACGCTCCCGTGTGCTAGTGAACAGGTACATTCGTAGCTGGTGTGTACGCACCATTAGTGACAGGGTTATGTCTCTGGTTAACATACACACAAGGGTAGCTATACTCCTCCTGCTGCAGGACTGTGGAGTTGGTACAAAAATCATCGGACTGACTCCTCGGTTTATGGATAGACTACCCCAGGTACCCAAAATTGCTCCAACTCCACAGCCCTGTCCTGCTGTGACTTAAATCGGGGAAATAAAAAAGTGCTAATGTAGTCCATTTACATCCAAGCAATAATTAACCCTTTGCACTCAAACCCATGAACTAAACAAGCTAGAACACTGACAACAAAAGTAATTGAGTTATCAAATGAAGGATCATATATTACAAAAAAACACATCACAGCCTTCTTGTACTCTGCCAGTGGCACAAAGAGGTGAACTGGCCAAGTTCAAAAGATACTGCAGTTTTTTTGTGTGTGTTTTTTTTAGCGAATAGCCTCTAAAAAAAGAAAAAAAAAGTGTTGCTTTTATTACTGTGTCCCAGCTTGTGAGCATGTGTTTTAAAAGACACCTGAAGTGAGAGGGATATGGAGGCTGCTATATTTATTTCCTTTTAAGCATTACCAGTTGCCTGGTTATCCTGCTGATCCTCCTGAAAAAGCATGCAGCAGGTCAGGTGTTCGAAATTAGTGTCAGATCTGATGAGATTAACTACATGCTTGTTTCTGGTGCGATTCAGACACTACTGCATCGAACAAATCACCAGGGCTGCTAGGCAACTACTATTGTTTAAAAGGAAATAAATATGGCAGGCTCCATATCCCGCGCACTTCAGATGTCCCTTTAACGCTGAGAGTTCCTGGCCATTTCATGGCTCTGGTTATTGACCCAGCTCCTGCACTGCTCTGTAGGAGGGGGTGTGGCCTGTCTGCCAGAGAACCAGACAACACTGCTATGTAAAAGGGTGTGTGGCCTGTCTGCCAGGGAACCAGATTGCACTGCTCTGTAGGAGGGGTGTGTGGTCTGTCTGCCAGGGAACCAGACTACACTGCTTTGTAGGAATGGGTGTGGCCTGTGTCCCAGGGAACCAGACAACATTACTTTGTAGGAGGGGGTGTGGCCTGTCTGCAGGGAACCAGACAACACTGCTTTGTAGGAGGGGGTGTGGCCTGTCTGCAGGGGACCAGACTACACTGCTCTGTAGGAGGGGGTGTGGCCTGTCTGTAGGGAACCAGATCTTACCTAGCAGTCCAGGACATTAAAAAAAAATCTATTTTAAAAGCTGCTGACAGTTTTTGAAAATGCACTTTCAATTGATAGTGGATGACTTATTAACTAGGCCTCTTCTCATTTCAGCTGGAGATCCAGGTATGAAAGCTAAGATTGCAGCAACCCACTGTTACTACATCTCCACACAAAGCATACATTGCAGAAATTAGTTGGCGCAACTGTATTTTAACAGCTCATTGGCACCTTTTCAAGGGCAATCATGTGCCTGCTATGAAAGGTTATTGTACTGTGCCCTGTAAGCACAGGTTTTTCTAACCGTGATATTCCAAAAATATGCATGCTAAGCTGTTAAGGACAGTCTCCGCCTCAAATCTAGTGTGTGTACAGGAACCCCCTGCTGTCCCCTAAAGATTCATCACACCGGACCCTCAGTAATGACGCCTGACCAATCTGAGTGCATTGTTCTGGTCCTCATTACACCCACCACAAGCAACTCTGTTGTGCACTATACTAACAATACAGCCTCTAGGGCTAACAACGCTTCATATACAGCACTCAGCCCTGGACTGTGGCCCAAGGGATCGAATCCTGACCCCTGCAGTTGACAGCAACCTTGCGAGTTTGCCTAGCCTAAAGAGACTCCGAGACGAATATAATAATATATTTATACTTACCTGGTGCTTCCTCCAGCACCATCCGCATGGATCGCTCCCACGCCGCAATCCTCAGCTCTCTCTATCGCCGGTACCGGGTCCCATCACTTCGGCCAGTTAGGGCAGGTCAACGAAAGCGCAGTGCGCTCCCTCGGTACTGCGCAGGTGCATGCGTAAGGAAGGCGTCGGAGAGATGGAGGGAGTCACTGCGTGTGCGGAAAATGGGCCAAAGTTACGAGACCCGGTACTGGTGATAGAGATGGCTGAAGAGCGATCGAAGCTTATGGGGCTGGAGGAAGCCCCAGGTATGTATAAATCTTTATATTTTCAAGAGCTCTGAGTCCCTTTAAGTGATTTTGGCTAACGCGAGAAGAAAGAGATAAAATGGGTCAGGACCATGTCTACCTAAACTCTAGTGTGTGTACAGCAGCCCACAGCCCTCTCATTGAGTCATCATTCGATTTGCTAATTGTTCTTCTATTCACCAGCCCCCTACACTGTGCACCACGTATTTTTTTCAGACCATTTGCGAGTAAGAAGACGTCTTAATGGATCCACAATATTAATAACCACTTCACAGCTTCTGTACAGTGTATTTACTCCCCTTTAGACTGCATTTAAACTCGCAGGGGAGTAAATATACATACCCCCGCTGCCACCGCCTCTGTCTGCGCTCCAGCTCACTTGTGCGCTCGTTCACGTTGCCATCCACTCGCCAGGAGATCAATGAATGGGAAAACAATTCCCATTCATTAATCTGAGTCCCTGTAGCAATGATCGGTGGCTTCTATGAGAAGCTGCGCAATCATTCTGATAAGTAAAAGTTTCCCATCCTCAGTACACTTCGTGTAAGCGTACATATTTCGTTTACAGGACCCATTAAAAAAAAAAAACACATCTTGTGGCCAAATAGTAAAACTACATCTAAAAGCATTTTTTTAAATGCAAAGACCTAATCTTACATTTGAAATTAACCCCTTACTTCCCACACTCCCCAATAGTTACCATCATTTGTTTTTTGTAAAAAAATAAAAAAAAATACATAAATAGTTTTGTTAGGGACTGAACTTTTTTAATATGTATGTCAAGAGTGTATATTACTGTTACTTTATAAATGATAGGCTTGTTATTAGTGATGGACGCAAAACTGAAAAAAATGAATCTATATTTCCAAATAAAATATTGGCGCCAGACATTGTGATAGGGACATAATTTAAACGGTTTAATAACCGGTACAAATGGGCAAATAAATTACGTGGATTTTAATGACGGTAGCATGCATTATCTAAAAACTATAATGGTTGAACACTGAAAAATAAGGATTTTTTTCCAATTTTTTTCTTATTTCCCATTAAAAAACATTTAGAATAAAATAATTCAGGGCATAATGTACCACAAAAAGAAAGCCTAATTAGTGACAAAAAACCAGATACAGTTAATTTCATTGCGATAAGTAGGGAAAGTTATTGCCAAATGAATGGGAGGAGAGCTGAAAGGTGAAAACTGCTCGGAAGCTGAAGGGGTAAAACCTCTCAGTTGTAAAGTGGTTTAACCTCCCTGGCGGTTCACAGTTTCTGAGGCTGCGTCCGCTGGAGAGATTTTTTTGAATTAAAGTTGTTGTAGGCTTTGTAGCTAGCACTAGGCTAGCTACTATTGTCCCCCAAGTCCCCCCACACCCTTCTGATCCCTCCGATCACCGCTGCCGATATACATTACTTAGCCGCAATCGCACGAGAGCCGCAGCCTCCCCAATGAGCTTCAGTCGTCGCTATGGCGACAATAGGACATGACGTCTGACGTCATAGACATCATGCGCAATCCCGATCCTCCCCATAGCGAAGCCAGGAGCGGATTGGAGAGGCTGCACCATCGCAGGATCCGGGAGGGGGGGTGTACGTATAACGGCGGCGATCGGGGGGCGATCAAAAAGCGGAGGCCCTTGGGGGACAATGGTAGCAAGCGAAGTGCTAGCTACAAGATTTACAACAAGTTTTATTCAAAAAATCCCTCCCGGGGCCATGCAATCCTCTGCGGCGGCTACCCCGAGTGTAGGTCGGGGTTGCCGCCAGGGAGGTTAAGGAATCCAAACCATTTCCGATATCAAAGCCAATTTTGGTTGCATCTAATGGAAAAATCCACCATGCCGATCACACCGGTTCTGAAAGGAAACGGTCGATAATGGGATTGTTCAGGAGCGATCAATGTTTTCATTCAATAAGAGCAGAATAATCTGATCAAAAATACAATTGTGTACCATTAATGGGCACATTAAAGAGACACTGAAGCGGAAAAAAAAAATTATGATATAATGATTTGTATGTGTAGTACAGCTAAGAAGTAAAACATTTGGAGCAGAGACATAAGTCTCATATGGTTTCCAGTACAGGAAGAGTTAAGAAATGCCAGTTATCTATGCAAAAGAGTCATTGAGCTCCATGACTTTCAAAGTCGCAGAGAGCTCTGTCTTCTGAAGCTTATCTCAAGTGTCTGCAGAAAAAAATACAGGGACAGAAGACAGTTCAAAAGTTCACTAGCCTGCTCTGTAAAATCATTTAGAATGCTGAGTAGTGTGTAAACTGCAAATATTAGAGAATGATGCAAGGTTATAAAAAAAAAAAAAAAAAAAAAAAAAACCTTTATAACGGAAAATAAAAACATAAGAATATTTTCTTTGCTACTAATGTTCTAGTAATTATCCATACTACACACAACCAATTCATTATATCATAACTGTTTTAGTTTTTTTGTTTCAGTGTCTCTTTAAAACCTCTTAAATGTAACCCGTTTCAGATACCTTTAGCTGCCTGCCTAGATTTCAGGTTTAAATAAAGTCTAAAAAGGGATACATAAATAAGGCGTAATTTCATAGGCGAACGCTTTGAATCAATGCAACATTCATAATTCCCTTTCATAAGTCGACCTGTGCAGATCATCAGCAAATAGCGCTCAGCTCTGCTGAATGAAAGGCCTGCCGGAATACGGCCACCGTAACAGCTTGCAATCTGTTTGGTGTCCCCGCGGACGAAAAGCCTCGAAGATGAAACGATCCCTCTGCAAACCTGAAGCGTCTCTAATAGGTGCAGCGCTTTGCATTTTGCTCATTTTCAGGAGTCTGGTACAGGCTTTGCAGCAGCTGCTAGACCGGTTTTGGGAATCTGTGAAACTGAGCACAAGAACTGACCTTGACACTACCCTGGGGGGTTAGTCTGGGGATCGAGTTTAAGCAAAGCGGTGTCAGTTAACTGTTCGCAAGGACGGTGTGTACATGAAACAACAGAGCATAGGTAGTCGAGATGAAGTTAAGAATGTTTGGGCTAACTGGCATTCCTGCTAAAAAAAAAAATGAGCTACCGGTTGGAATCTGTTGTTCTTCAGTCCCTGAAGGAGCAAAAGGTGCAGCCTCCAAACAATATTTCAGAATCATAATCATTTATTTCGGCATGTACAAAGGAGTTGTACCCAGAATTGGTTTTGGCTCATGCAGGTTCTGGAAGAAAGGGGGGGGGGGGGGGGTGTAGGTGGGTGGTGGTTGGTGAGAGTAATGGGGAGAAATGTCCTAAAGCCAAGGCTGTCATCATACTACGGAGACACCAGTCGCACCTGACAGTATTTGGCAGAAACAGAAGATGGGACACTTCAGGCCTATTTGCAATTCTTCTTTTGGCTACCTTTGAATGCCTCCATGAATGCATCAAAGTTCCAGCAAGGATATAACAATGATGCTTCTGGCTGGGCATCTGCCGACTTTGGCCACCTGGCCTCCTACTGTCAATTCTGGAAGGTGATGTGGCACATGTACCAACTTACTTTCCTGCCTATGGAAGGGGAGGCTTGGCTGTTATGCCAACTAAACCCCCACTCATATTTCAACCAGCACTAGAGGGCATATCTACATGTGACTGATTGGGCAAGGGATGCAACTGATTGTTGAGTCTTCTGGTTTGTGATGGGTGTTAAACATTCAACATCCATCCATTTTTTCTTGGAATCAGGCCAATCAAATGCATTTTCTGTCAATTCTAATTGGCTCAATTCCAAGTTGCATAGTATTTTCAAGTAAGCTTGAGTTATTTGCATGTTACTTACTGACCACCTTTATGAATGTGTTTTACTCCACAACAAGAATACCCATCACAGAGCCCCATCCCTCTATTCAAAAAGCAACAGCAAAAGGTCGCGAGACAAAAATTTAATCGGGATTTCTAAGGTCCATTGCATTGGTTAAGTATTCACAGGTGATAAAATACTCAGCAAACCGAACATGCCAACCTCGTAAAGAGGTGCAAAGTAGGGATGGAATTCACAGTGAAAGGCATGGCACAAGCTTACCAAAAACACAGATATTCCAACCACAAATATGGCAACTCTTACTGATGGAATCTTACCAACAACAAGCTTACCAACAACATGGTTCCTATTCCAAACAATTATATGGCAGCTCCCAACATTGGGACACCTGTAACCAGCCAGTCAGAGAATACGTAAGGTCAACTGCTGTTCATAGGATCTTGCAGGGGATGCTTGTTCATTTCAGGTGTAATACAAGTAGTAGTTCAGGAACAATTACTGTGCAAACATGCTGCTATGCTATCTGCTGAACAGCAGATTTGATCTTATTCAAGGGAAATTGGGGTGAGGTCAAGCACCCTGCTACCAAAACTTCAGAAGCAGAACAATGGAAGACCATCAATTAAGAGTTCAAAATTATAGATTACCAACAACCCAAGGTACACACACTAGAATTTGCGCACAGGTTGTTGGTTTCAGCCAATGGAAGGGTACGTGTGTGGGGTACATGTAAGGTGAGGAACGGACAGCACTCAGAGGTATGTTGAGCCAGCATGAAAATACCTCTGTGCTTCCCTTTGGTGGCCTAATTTCAGGTATCCTTTAGACCTGGTTCACACATAAATCTGCACATTTCCCCGGTCTAGTACCGCCCAGTCAGTTTTGCGGCCATTTTCTATCAGTTTTACCCGACTGGACCAGAAATGTACACCTGTTATGTGTGAACACAGCCAGAGAAACACATACAAAACGATTTTTGACAGTTGGACATGACACCTTTTTACGTGTGAACCAAGTCTAAATGGGCACATCGGCCAAGTATTGTCTGGCATGCGTACCTAGCCGTAAAGGGGTCTATTTATTGTACTATCCAATATAAGAGCGTACAAACAAAAGGCAGCTTCTGTCACGGAGAGCCTGCTCAGGCCTAGCCGGAGATAGATTTATGGAGCTGTACCTGAACCGGTGCTCTTGTTCTGGTTCCCTCAAAATCCAACTGCATGTTTGGGGAATTATGAAATGTGAATCCAGATACCACTGTAGGAAGCCGAGGTAATCCTAGTCTAATTGTGTAACCTGCAAGCAGCAGCACAGACACTATTACGCTGTCTCAAGAAACAAAGACCCTATTCATTGTGCCAACAAAATGGAGGCAATCGCCACAGACAATGGACCATTTCTCTTAAAGCAAAATCACAGGCCGCCCTTTTAGAAGGGAAGTGGGAAAAATCACTTTGCTATAGTTTCTGTATTTCATGTCTCTTACAGAAATCTCATCTGAATATGAGGCAGTCATCTAGTCATCTCACAGAGGCAGTGGCAACGTTTCTATTATAAATAAGAAGCTGTGGTGCCAGTTGCCTTTAAAGGGTCAGTCCATTCAGAGCTGTGTTCTCCTGGCTGAGAGACACAAACTAAATTGCACAGATGATGCGCTTCACAGCAAGGAAACCAGTCTTTGTAGAAGGTCAAAAATGGCAGCCTCCACTTAGTGACTTTCCTACTTCGTATGTACCGAGAGGTGAACAATACTTCTGGCTAGACTAAAAGGTAAGTGAATTTGTAACAAATATACCAAAAATCAGCTGACAGCTTCAATACACCTGCATACAGGTTTAAACCTGGCTGTCATGGTATAGCTGCTCTTTTACCACAGTTAAAAGATACCTGAAGTGAGAGGGAAATGGAGGCTGCCATATTTATTTCTTTTTTACCACCACCAGTTGCCTAGCAATCCAGCTTAGCTATCTGGCATCAGAAGTGTCTGAATGACACACCTGAAACAAGCTTGTAGCTAATCTAGTCAGATTTTTTTTTTGTCAGAATCATGATCTGCATGCTTGATCGGGGGCTATGGCTAAAAGTATCAGAGGCAGAGGATCAGCATCACAGCCAGGCAATTTGTATTGCGTAAAAGTAAATATGGCAGCCTCCACACACCACTCATTTCAGGTATGCTTTAAAGGGAACCTCTGGCATGTAAAATCACTAAAATATTCCTGCAGTGGATTAATAGTTGAATCAATATCTCGGCTGGTTTTTCCTCTCTTTTAGTCTCCACCGCCTCAAGAAAAAGGCCTTGGCTTTTTCTCCTTGCAAAGTGCACAGAGGATTATGGGAGATTATGAAGTATGATCCATTTCCCATTGCTAGAGGCCATGCCTGGGTAGTCTGTAGTGAGCATATTCAGGATCTGCCTGGCCGGTGTTCATGAACGGGAGGGCAAAAGGAAAGCAAGATGGCGGCACAGATCACAATTTCTTCGTCTTTCTCAAGACATTAGGTAACAGATCTAAGGTCCATATGCAATTAACTTTCTCCTGAGTTTTCTCCTAGGAGATAATTTCACACCTTGTCAATAAAATGCCTTTTCAACCACCAGCAGCGAGAAAATACTTATACTGCTTTGTAATCTTTTTGGTACGTTTCAATTACAAAATGTTTAAAAGTTATTTCAAAAAGAAGTTGAAAAATTATCTCCTAGGAGAAAACCAGGCATAGGCATATAGGCCTATGTCACTTCCTTTACATGCAGTTAGGTGTACATAGGAGTTGGGCTCGATCTAAATTTCTTGCAAGGAAAAAAAATTCCCCAGAAGTACATTTTAACTCCATAGTTCATTGCGGATAAACCGCTGCTACCTGTTCACACATATGCAGCTAAAAGCAGTTGCCACGAGCTGGCATGCAGCATTTTTTGACAACCCTCAACCACTCAGGTGTAGACGGGGTGGTGGTTTTTAGTTTGTTTCCACAGCGTGCAGTTTTGACAGCAGTAAAACACCCGTGGTTAACCTCCCTCAAAACCATCAGTGTAAACTTAACCTAAATAGGCTCCAAACTGTGTAATGAGAATTTTGAAGGAATTTACAAAATGTAATTATGTGCAAAATATTCCCCCTAAGAGTTTATTTTATGGTAGGGCTGGTGTCCATTTAAGATGGTCAGTCCATAACCAGACTAGAGAACAAGACAAGTTTAAAAAGAAAAAAAAAAGGCCGACCAACAATTAGTGCTTCTGAGGAGGTGAACAGATGTCTATGTGGTAACAACCTCAATCCGTAACCAAAATGACTCATTTCGAAACAATGTGGTCACATAGAAAAAAAGTTTAAGGTTCAGAGACATCACTGAAGTAAAGATCACTGATTATGAGGAAATTTGACTTTTTTCAGCTTAAAAAAATAAAAACAACCTGTATTTCGCAAACCTGATAGTTTGTAAGAGAGCTCACTTTATTTAACCTTTATTCCAACAGAAGCTTAAAGGGGAACTTCAGCCTAAACAAACATACTGTCATTAAGTTACATTAGTTATGTTAATTAGAATAGATAGGTAATATAATCTCTTACCCACCCCGATTTAAAAGAACAGGCAAATGTTTGTGATTCATGGGGGCTGCCATCTTTGTCATGGGGGCAGCCATCTTTTTGGTTGAAAGGAGGTGACAGGGAGCAGGAGACACAGTTCCAACTGTCCTGTGTCCTGATCACCCCTCCCAGCTGCACGTGCTAGGCTTCAAATGTCAAATTCAAAATGTAAAAAGAAAAAAAATTGCACCAAAACAGCAGAACGAGAACAACTTCATCAGAAATCCCATCATGCTTTGCACAGTATTAGGAGAAAAATGCCCGGGCAGTTTTTTTCTGTGCAGCTAAAAATGAGGCTTGTATAAGATAAAAAAAGTTCTGATGCTGTGAAACAGTTAAAGAAACACCAGGCCTTTCCAGTGCTGCTGAGTCAATTTTTAGTCTGGAGGTTCACTTTAAGTGCAGCTCTGGGCATATAAAAGAAAAATACCTTAAGTGCTGATATACTAGAGTATATTCTCGAGTATCTATTAGAGAAGTGCTATCCAACTGGTGGCCAGTGGGCCACACTTTGCCCGGACTATTTTTTGAGTCAGTACCTTCTCTGGCAGGCCCACCTCTTGTTCATGCTTGGCTCTGCCCTCGAATCTGGGACATTGATGCTAGCCACACACCCTACCCACGACATTGGACAGCACTGTACTAGAGTACAAGAACCCCCCACCCATATGCAGTGCATGCTTGTACCGGTGACATGCTGGTTGACAGTTAAAGAACCACTATCGCGAAAATTGTAAACTTTAAAATATATGTAAACATATACAAATAGGAAGTATGTTTTTTTCTGAGTAAACTGAACTAAAAATGCCTTTCCTCCTATGTTGCTGTCATTTACAGTAGGTAGTAGAAATCTGACAAAACTGACAGGTTTTGGGCAAGCCCATCTCTTCATGGAGGATTCTCAGGGTTTTCCTTATTTCCAAAACCACTTAGTGAATGACAGTTGCTCCGCCCAACAGCCACAAGAGTGTGCGCGAGCAGGGAGGCTGCCCAGCATCTTTATATACCGTATTTTTCGGACCATAAGACGCTCCGGACTATAAGACGCACCTAAGTTTAGGGGGAAAAAATCTGGAAAAAGAAAATATACTAAACCTGGTGCGTCTATGGTCCAGGGACGTCTCAACCTTCGCTACACTGCCAAGCTACACTAACCCCTGCAGTTCCCTAGTTAAACTAAATACCTTATATTAACCCTTGCTGCCCCACCAGCTATACTAAGTCCTGCTGTCCCACCAGCTACACTAAGTCCTGCTGCCCCACTTACTACTATACACTAAACCCTGCTACCCCCAAAACCTACACTACGCTACAATGCCCACTACCTGCACTAAGCACACTACTACTACCTACACTAACTGCACTAAGCTACAAACACATTTTTTCATATTTACTGATCCTAGGGCTCGCTGTCAGGCTAGCAACTTGCGATGGGGATGGCATCTTGAGTCCCCTGCAGTGTTGCTCAGCGTGGCAGGGTCCCAGTAGCAGAGCTGATGAGGCAGTGTGGACATCGGAGACCGGAGGTAGAGCTGGAGCCGCTGCGGGAGCCGAGTCACGTGGGCAGCTGTAGCTGATGGCCCACGTGACTCTTAGCCGCCGATGTCCCGGAAGCAGCGGCGATAAGGCAGCAGGGACATTGGCGGTGAAGACCGGAGGCAGAGCTGGAGCCGCTGCGGGAGCCGAGTCACGTGGACAGCTGTAGCTGATGGCCCATGTGACTCATAGCCACCGATGTCCTGAAGCAGCGGCGAGAAGGCAGCAGGGACATCGGTGGTGAAGACCGGAGGCAGAGCTGGAGCCGCTCAGGGAGCAGAGTCACGTGGGCAGCTGTAGCTGATGGCCCACGTGACTCTTAGCCGCCGATGTCCCGGAAGCAGCGGCGATAAGGCAGCAGGGGCATCACATCGGCAAACTGGAAAGGCAGAGTTGGAGCCGCTGCGGGAGCCGGAGTCACGTGGGCAGCGCTAGCTGGTGGCCCACGTGACTCACAGCCGGTGGTGAAGACAGGCTTCCTACTGGAGCCAGAGCTGTAATGCTATGAGGGCCGGCTATGTCCTGGTTAGGAAAAACCAGCGGGGACATCGGTGGCAAGGACCGGAAGCCTCTGGGGAGTGACGTCCAGCGAGGGTCGCTTGCCGGAGGGAGGACAGAAAAGAAGGCGGAGGCAGTGCTTCGGCGACATGGAAGGAGGAAGCAGGATCCTGGACTCTGAGCCCGCGGCTGGATAGGTGAGGGCTTGCGGTATTGTCCTGCGCCTGCTTGTGGGGGACATCTGGAAGCACATTTGGACTATAAGACGCAGGGACTTTTTCTCCCCACTTTTGGGGGAGAAAAAGTGCATCTTATAGTCTGAAAAATCCGGTAAATCCTTTTCAATGGTTGTCTTTATAAAAAATAAAGGCCATGCTGAGAATCCCCCATGGTGAGATGGACTAGACCAAAACCTGTCGGTTCTGTCAGATTTCTACTACCTACTGTAAGTGACAGCAATATAGGAGAAAATAAATGTATGGCTCATTTTACTCTGAAAGAAACAGACGTCTTATTTGTATGTGTGAACATGTATTTTAAATGTTAAAATGTTGTGGTCCTTTAAGTTACGGAGTTGCCCATGTCATTTATTTAAATCATTTCCATCCTGGAGCACAGTGGTCAAACAACTGAATCAACATTATCAGCACCCTTTGCTAACACAGAGTTACAGATTGCCCAGCAACCTGAATAATCATAAATACCTTCTGTTTTAAGAAGGTACATTTCTGTGCAGCCTAACACATCCAGCAACAGGTTTCCTACTGTTATGCAGGGGAATAATGTAGCAAGACTGCTATTGCTCTTCCTACTTTGGGAGTCACATGGTCACTCCTGACTGACCTCCCCAGCAAAGTCTACAAAGGACAGAGCGGAGACAATTCACATTGGGTCCACGAAACCGGCATTCTGTTCACCATGTTGCTTCTACACACTGTTCGTATTCATTTATCAACCTTTTTGCTAATAAAGTTTGCCTTGATGAATTTTAGGATTAGTTTGGCTTCAGGGCATTTTTTACACTGGGTAAAGGGTTTATGATGATAGGAATTCACCTCACCAAGAGTGAGACCAGAGCAGGACCTCCACCTTTCACTGGAAGACGGTGATTAGTTCAGAAATCCCACACTCACTAGGAGCAGAATCTTCTCACACAAGCAGGAGAGATGGACACAGGAGGAGAAGTAATGGTATTAAGACACGGCACATACCATAAAGATTAAGTACCTGGAGTATTTACATACTTGATATTTCAATCGCAATGGAGTGATAAGTGCTTTTAGTATGGCTAGGGTTGAATATTTCAGTGTGATCTGTATACTATATGGTAACTGTCATAACGTGCAGATAAAGAAAAGCGCATTCAGTGTTTTTCACTCCAACAGAGTAACCAAGCAGCTCGGGGTGACCCAAACCACTAGGAATGTATAGGGGGATAGAAGAGACCGAAAAGCCCTCCTACTAATAAGCCATGCTTGGTGAAATGTGCCTTCTTAAAACAGAAGGAAACTTGCAATAATTCAGCTATAAGTGAGCATTTGTGGTTACCCACAATGCACCACTACTGAATATGCAAATGATCTCTTTTCGCCCCTGTAAGGCAGGCAAGCATCCAGAACCGCTGGTGTATAGCAAGCCAATAGCTTTTAATATTACACAGCCACATCAACCCCACATGTATACAGTCAGTTTCGGACCAAGTGAGGCTACACTTGCCAAATATTGCGGGTTTTTTCTGCAATGCGACAACATACACAATTGCTTTCCAAAGCACAAATGCAGCGCACTGGCAGCAATATGCGGTATTTCACAGCAGAGGAAAAAAGGCGCTGTCACTTTCTTTTATCGCACGTGTGCAATTCCCCTTGGCAATAGTCAGCTGTTCTCAGCTGGCTACTGGTTAAGATTGCTGATTCGGCCGCAGGAAAATCACAGCGTTTTCCCGCAGCCTAAAGTATGACCTGTGTCTAAAGGCCGCCCATTATCTGTGCAATTTTTAGCGATTGATCCTATTTTCCATAATATTCAGACCGAAATAAAAGCTCATGATTAATTGATCCACATCATTAAAAAAATACAACAACATGTGATCATATCTAAATCAGTTACGATCCTCTCTATGAAAAATCCACCCCACGGATCAACCATTGAAGAAGAATGAGAAGGTTCGCCATGGCAGACCATCAATAAGCCTGCAGCTGGAGCCACACCTTCCCACCTAACCCTCATGTTAAACCACACCCACCAACAGGAAGGGGGAGGGGGGCTAAGTGGCAGTTTGGCCACACGACACCTGTGTTCTAATTAGTGAAGTGGTGAGCCATGCCTAAGCCACACCTCCTCTCCCTCAAGAAAGCACAACACAGTTCATTATTAATAGAAGTTTGGAGGCCAGTGTAAATCCAAACAGGTATGTAAGAGCTTTTTCAGAATAGTGGGGGGTTTCGGGCGAAGCACATGGTTGAGGCGCACATCACCGGAACTAGGAACCGCCGTAGCAGTAATGTTAGACTGCATAGGGCTCGTAAGAATAATTTGGGGTTCCAGCGATCACCGGACTCCGAATTACATCTCCCTCAGAGTTGCAACGACTCGGAGGGGGAATAGTATTTTACGCTGCTGTGGACTTGAGGGGCAGTCATTTGGCTCACCCTGCGCCCAGCTCACCGGTGGGGTACATAAACGTACGCAGTTAGGGGTACTGACAATCCCCTCCCCCCCCCCCCCCCCCCCCAAGAGAAGAGGAAAAAAATTCAAAAACAAAGCAAGGGGTCATTCATCCAGGCAGTAGCTTTAATACCTTGAAAAACTTCTTTCCAATAAACATTTGTTTCGCCAGGCATCCGGCTTACCTGCCTTCTGAATTGATCCCCAACACAGTATAACAAAATAAATTTATTCCACTTCCAACCCCGGTTAACTTGACTGATTATGGGCATAAAGAGCCAGGCGCAAGCCGATAGCTGGCTTTATGTACGAACGATAATTTGCTAATGACTCAGAGGGCGATTACAGCCTCGTAATCTTCGCCGCTTCCCCTCCTCTCCGCGGTTTTTCGGCAAATGGCTGCCGCCATTCCCAATCTTTAAAGCCTACTTTAAGCGAGGCAGACAAATCCAATGGCCTCGAATGAGGGAACATTACAATAATAGACTCATTTGCTAATGACAATAAATTAGGTTCTTCTCCTCGCCATATTCATTCAAAAATTAATTCTGATGCCGCTTGGCGGCACAAATGTAAAAATAATTACATTTTACAACACACTTCTGCTAATTGCCGCTGATGCTTCCAGCGTCATTATTGCAGCCGCTATCCGCACGGCTCCCATGAAACAGCAAGGAGACGTTCTTAAGAGTTGCAGGGAAATTGCGCTCGCAAACGTGTTTGCTCTACGGCGGACCAACGTGGCTGGGTGAACTTATCATGATGTATTACAAACAATGACTCTTCTAATTTGATAAGCCATTTAAATGAAGTGCGCTAGACATAGCATATATAAACTAATCTATTCTCATTTCTAGGGAACACTCTGCTCCAATAAGCAGCAACAGCTCACTATTTATCAGGTCAAAAGAGACCCTGTGGATAAATGATGCCTGGCAGACTTTGTACCGTACATGTGACATTCAACAATGAAGTCCTACTCCCAATGTAAACCTGCCGCGTGCAGTGTACAAAGCTGTCACCATTTTTTCATAAGACAAATGCCAGTTATTCAATTCACCTTTTCTCCTAAGTTTTCTCCTAGGAGATCATTTTTCGGCCTCGGTTTAAAATAACTTTTCAGCATTCTGCAATTGAAAAAGTACCAAAAAATTATTGAAAAAGTACTGCCAACATTATTATAAGTGTTTTCTTGATCGGTAGTGGTGTAAAAGGCATTTTATTGATCACGTGTGAAAATACTGTATTTTTTGGGCAAGACGACTAACTTTTTCTCCCCCAAAAGTGGAGTCTTATAGTCCAAATGCAGGAAGTTCCTGACTTGTGAACGCCTGCCAATATGAACCTCCAACCCACCGCAATGTCAGAGACTCCCTGTACTGTGCCCATGCAGAGGAGGACACAGGGGGACAAATGGAGGACACAGGGGAACACAAAGAGGCATAGAGGAGGACACAAGGGAGACACAAAGGGGCATAGAGCAGGACACATGGAAGACAGAGGCGGACACATGGGAGACAGAAGAGGACACATGGGAGACAGAAGAGGACACAAGGAGATACAAGGTACAAGGGGGCATAAGGTACAAAGAGGCCATAAATCCACAAGATGCCCCTTCGCCAAGGATGCACCAGGTTTAGTACATATATTTTTCCTCTAGTTTTTCTCCTTTAAACCTAGGTGACTCTTATGGTCAGGAGCATCTTATAGTCCAGGAAAGGTTTATAAAGCCGATACAGCAGAGTCCCGGTTATCTGGAGCTCAGGCAACCGGCATGCCTGATGGATAACAGGGACTTTCCTTTTGGGTTGTCTTGGAGGCATCTCAAATACTTACCGAGCCTCCAGCGACGTCTAGCAGCCTTTCTGCAGGTCCTAGCAGCATTCCGGTGCTGTGCACATAAGCGGGCGGGTCAGGTGACACACCAACGTACGTGCATGGAGGATGCCGGAAAGCAGTTAGGAGCTCTGCTGTAACTAGATATCCAAAACTGGATGACATAACAGCAAACTATTTCCCATCTTTACTTACAAAATGGCGCTGCCTGTTCATTATAAATAAAGGCTGTTGTCACAACCCAAAGACCCCTTAGCAACGTCTAATCGTTTGGTCATTTTAAGCATTGTCTAGTAATACGGCTGATACTCAGGGTTCTGCTGCAAAAAATTGTGTTTTAAAAAGATGATCACATGACCAGAAGCAAATCACCTAAATATGTTAATGGGAGGTTCTGAGGATAGCACTATGGCTACTTGTTGGCTCATCATCACCATGTGGTGCACACAGCAGGGGGCGGGGCCAGACTAAGCTCTTTGAAAAGACTGCTGCAGCTGGCTGTGATAGTCTGTGGTGCAGGGGGCTCCTTCTGAGGGACTTTAAAAGAGATTTAACTGATATCAGCTAATCAAGGGCCTCATGAACAACAATGGTGCCTGGGGCTGCACTTAAATGTTTTGTCCTCTAAGTGAAGGACTCCTATCTGGTTCCAATGGACGGAGTAATATTTATAGTCATCTTATATTGATTCTATGGCAGAAGTGGCAGCTGCTTTCTTTAGCTGAGGAGAAGTCTTCATAAGTGCTGCGACGAGGATGGGAAATTAACCAAGATAATAAATCTCACTTTAAATATAAGGCTCTCGGGAGTGCCATCCACATCTAATTCTCTAATTGGACCCGCTCAATCACCGGCTTGTAGTGTCACAGTTAGCCGCTCCAGTCTACGTGCCGCGGAACAGCGGCTTAAAAATATCTGCAGAAATGTCCACGTAAAAAGACTCGCTAGATAAACATATAGAGTTTACAGCTTATATTTCTTGTCAGCTTTAGCACTTGTCAGTGTGGATTTACATTCTAAAAATAAAACCAGGTCTCTTAGTAAATACATGTGTGAATGGGGTAGACCTATGCAAACTAGTGTTAAACAGTGTATGAACTTTACTTTTCCACCTTCTCTCAATGCAAGGCTAACATTTTAGACACCTTATACACACACGCACACTCTAAAGGGTCCTTTCACACAGGGCTTTGGAGGAGGAGTCGGAGCAATTTTAGGTACCTGGAGTTGCAGTCGGTGGTTTCAATAAACTGAGGAGTCGGATGATTTTTGAACCAAATCCATAGCCTTTGTAAAAATTAAACTAAGCAGTCGGAGACAAGGAGTCGGAGCAATTTTGGGTACCTGGAGTCGGAGGTTTCATAAACTGAGGAGTCGGAGTCGGATGATTTTTGTACTGACTCCACAGCCCTGCTTTCACTGGCCCGCAATCGGATTTGGCTCTGCGATCACGATTTTAACTAAAATCTCACGATTTTGCGCGATTTGCACTTGTGATTCCCGTTCAATAGAATGGTAATCAAAGAGCAATCGCCCCCAAAAAGCTGCATGCAGCACGTTTGCAATTAATCGAAATTGCAACTGCTGCAGTGTGAATGTATCCATAGGAATACAAGTGGCTTGATTCACAAAGCGGTGCTAACCTACTTAGCACGTCTAAAGTCTTTAGGCGCGCTAACCAGGGTGCTAAGCAGGTTAGCACCGGTTTTCTCAATCAGATCGCGCACTAAGTACCACGCGCAAAGTTTTGCGCACGCAAAGTCCTATGCGCACGCTAAGTCCAATAGGCTTTAATGGGCACAAATAAAGTTTTACGCGCGAAAAGCTCGTTTAGACGTGCTAATAGGGTTTTCACAGGCGTGCTAACTAGGGTTGCCAGGTGTCCGGTTTTAGACCGGACAGTCCGGTTTTTGGCCGCTGTGTCCGGTGCAAAAAGGCATGCTAAACCGGACAATTAAGATGTCCGGTTTTATGCCTTTTCCGGCGGCTGTCAGTATTGACAGCCGCCTGTAGCAGGAGGAGAGCAGCGCAGTGGAGGGAAAGCGGTGGGCAGCGGCGGAGAAGGGGGCCATCTCCCCCCCTTCTCTCACCTTAGATGCTTTCCGTCCCTCGCTGTCTCCTCCGATCTGTGTGTGGCTGACTGGCGGTGGCGCTTGGCAGCGGGTGGGACTTACCTTCCGTGTCGCTCCATGCGCCGGCCGGAAGTTCTGGTGCCGCAGCCGCTGCTCTGGTCTGCATCAGACCAGAGTAGTGGCAACTCATCCCGCGCGGCGCCTGCGACGAGACCAGTCACCAGACGGAGGAGACACGGAAGTAAGTAAGTTCCGCCCCTCTGCCAGCCACCGCACACACCGATCAGAGGAGACAGCGAGGGAGGGAGAGGACCCTAAGGTGAGCGAAGGGGGGGAGATGGCCCCCTTCTTCACCGCTCTCCCTCTTCTCTGCGCTGACTGCTTCCCTCCTGGGGGGGGGGGGGGGGAGAGAGAGACACACCTGCCTACATATACTGGGCCCATATACACCCTGGCTACATATACTGGGCCCATATACACCCTGGCTAAATATACTGGGCCCATATACACCCTGGCTACATATACTGGGCCCATATACACCCTGGCTAAATATACTGGGCCCATATACACCCTGGCTACATATACTAGGCCCATATACACCCTGGCTACATATACTGGGCCATATACACCCTGGCTACATATACTGGGGCCATATACACCCTGGCTACATATACTGGGCCCATATACACCCTGGCTACATATACTGGGCCCATATACACCCTGGCTACATATACTGGGCCCATATACACCCTGGCTACATATACTGGGCCCATATACACCCTGGCTAAATATACTGGGCCCATATACACCCTGGCTACATATACTGGGCCCATATACCCCCTGGCTACATATACTGGGCATATATACCCCCTGACTACATATACTGGGCCCATATACCCCCTGGCTACATATACTGGGCCCATATACACCCTGGCTAAATATACTGGGCCCATATACACCCTGGCTACATATACTGGGCCCATATACACCCTGGCTACATATACTGGGCATATATACCCCCTGACTACATATACTGGGCCCATATACCCCCTGGCTACATATACTGGGCCCATATACACCCTGGCTACATATACTGGGCCCATATACACCCTGGCTACATATACTGGGCCCATATACACCCTGGCTACATATACTGGGCCCATATACACCCTGGCTACATATACTGGGCCCATATACACCCTGGCTACATATACTGGGCCCATATACACCCTGGCTACATATACTGAGCCCATATACACCCTGGCTACATATACTGAGCCCATATACCGCTGGCTATATATACTGGGGACATATTGCCCTGCCTACATATACTGGGGACATATACCTCTGGCTACATATACTGGGCACATATATCCCTGGCTACATATACTGGGGACAACTGGCTGTTTGTCATTATGTGCAGTTACTGGTGAAAAGCTGTCTCTTATTATGTGCATTTACTGGTGAAAAGCTGTCTCTTATGTGCATTTACTGGTGAAAAGCTGTCTCTTATGTGCATTTACTGGTGAAAAGCTGTCTCTTATGTGCATTTACTGGTGAAAAGCTGTCTCTTATGTGCATTTACTGGTGAAAAGCTGTCTCTTATGTGCATTTAGTGGTGAAAAGCTGTCTCTTATGTGCATTTAGTGGTGAAAAGATGTCTCTTATGTGCATTTAGTGGTGAAAAGATGTCTCTTATGTGCATTTAGTGGTGAAAAGATGTCTCTTATGTGCATTTAGTGGTGAAAAGCTGTCTCTTATGTGCATTTAGTGGTGAAAAGCTGTCTCTTATGTGCATTTAGTGGTGAAAAGCTGTCTCTTATTATGTGCATTTACTGGTGAAAAGCTGTCTCTTATTATGTG